>NC_056749.1:250621891-250824391 GCF_019279795.1 Protopterus annectens
ACCCAGCTTGCAGTTATCTGCAAACTTGGTCATTCATAGACCTCTGTTTTTGGCTTGCACCTCGGAGAAGTATATCCCAAACAGCAGGGGCTCCAAGACTGATCCGTGGGGGATGCCACTCATTACGGATATACTACTTGAGGTAACTTCCCCTATTTTGACTGAGTTCTATCAGTGAGCCAGTTAGCAACCCATCTGATCACATACGGATTTATTCCAAGCTGGGATCATTTATCTATTATGCTCGGTGGGGAATAGTGTCGAAGACCTTGACCATGTCAAGGTAGGTGGTGTGCACCATCTTCTCCTTATGCATGGCTCTGGTGACTGACTTAAAGAAGTCTACTATATTTAACAGGCATGATCTCCCCTTGACAAAACCAAATTGTGTGGGATCAAGCATTTGGAGGTTGCTGATGTCCTTGTTAATGTAGTCCATGATAATGCATTTCATGGCCTTGCAAATCAGGCTAGTTAGGCTGATGGGTCTGTAATTGCCTGGAATGGTGGATGTTCCACCTTTGTGCAGAGGGGTGACAGTCGCCCCTCCTCCACTTGGCTGGGATGAAACTGGTACTCAGGCTTAGGTTGAATAGGGTCCCTAAAGGCGTCATGAGTTACTGCCTGAGTTGATGCATGATGCAGCCTGGGATGTTATTGGGTTCCATGGAAGCTGTGTTTTTAGCCTTTGAGAGGGTGGTAAGACTTGCTCCCTAGAGATAAAGGGTGGGGGCAGGTGGTGAGGATATCCTGGATTACTAATGGGGGGACAGATAGGTAAAGTTTGCATTGAACCTATCTACCAGCAGGTTGGCTATATCCATGGCATTTATGTAAGTTGTGCCCTTGACCATCAGTTCTGAGCAGATTTGGGTGTTTCCCCTTAAACTGCAGACATATGTGAAGAAGGCCTTATGATTGTCTTTAGTAGATGTGGCCAATATGGGCTCAAAGTTAGCTTTGGAGGACTTCACTAATGCCCTTATTTGCCTGTTTGGGCCAAGGAGAGATTGCTTCCAATTTGGCACCTGCTTCTTCTTGGTTCTGACAGCCTTTTTTTTCTTTTGTTGTAGAGTTTATTTATAGCCAATGTCCACCAAACAGATTTACTCTTCTTTGAGGAGGAGGATTTTGTCCTTTCAGGTATTGCTGAATCCATGCATTTATGTAAATGGCCGTGTAATACTTTGGTGTAGGTTTGGACTTTAGTGTCATTTCCTACATATATAGCAAAATCCATAATAATGAAATTCTCACAAAACTTACTTTGATTAAGCAATACCAGATTATTGTTATATCTTCTTTTCTTAGGTGATGGCTATTTGTTTCACAGCTCTTGAACTGAGTTTTATTATCACTGCCCTGCATCAGTCATGATTGCACTGGTGTAGACTGCTATAAGAGAAGTTATTTTTCTTTGTCTTAGAATATAAGTGATGTAAATACAAATCCCTTAGGGCTAGGGTGTGGCTAGAAAGGGAGGATGAGGGACAGAGAGAAGCTTCACTGGTGGCTCTGGAAAGATTAGCTTTTGGAAGGGGCCTGATCATCCACAATGCTGGTCAAATAAGGTGGATTCGAAGCCATCAGGTAGTACTCCTCCACGTGTGTTGACTGGGCTCTTCCACGTGTGTTTAGTGGGCTCCACCATGTGTGTTGAGTGGGCTCCTCCATATGTGCTGAGTGTGCTCCTCCATGTGTGTTGAGTGGGCTCTTCCATGTGTGCTGAGTGGGCTCCTCCATGTGTGCTGAGTGGGCTCCTCCATGTGTGTTGAGTGGGCTGCTCCATGTGTGTTGAGTGGGCTCCTCCATGTGTGTTGTGTGGGCTTCTCTATGTGTGTGTTGAGTGGGCTGTTCCATGTGTGTTGAGTTGTCTCCTCCATGTGTGTTGAGTGGGCTCCTCCATGTGTGCTGAGTGGGCTCCTCCATATGTGTTGAGTGGGCTCCTCCATATGTGTTGAGTGGGCTCCTCCATGTGTGTTGCATGGGCTCCTCTGTGTGTGTTGAGTGGGCTCCTCCATGTGTGCTGAGTGGGCTCCTCCATGTGTGTTGAGTGGGCTCCTCCATGTGTGCTGGGTGGGCTCCTCCATATGTGTTGAGTGGGCTCCTCCATATGTGTTGAGTGGGCTCCTCCATGTGTGTTGCATGGGCTCCTCTGTGTGTGTTGAGTGGGCTCCTCCATGTGTGCTGAGTGGGCTCCTCCATGTGTGTTGAGTGGGCTCCTCCATGTGTGCTGGGTGGGCTCCTCCATGTGTGTTGAGTGGGCTCCTCCGTGTGTGCTGAGTGGGTAGGGTTTTTTATTCGATATGCAGTGATGACTTGCTCAGATTAAATGTACATCTATCTCAGAGTACACATACCTAAAATTGACAGTATTAGAAGTCCATAACTCCTTGAAAAAGCATTTCAGTAAATGGGAAAAAAATAAATGTTGATTCTAGAGGTTATTGGCCTTTAAACTGACAGATCTCACTCTCTCCGCACAGTGTTTGACCTAGCCAGATACTGACTGCACTTGGGTCAAAACATATCCTAAAAGAGCATATAAGTGAGGGTGGAGCTGTGTCATTCTTGACACTATGTATTTTTAGTCACAACAGGTACAAGCAGGATCCGTAGGGAACTGATGAAGGGAACTGTAATACCTATCAACTGTCCAGATTTTCACAGAAAGTCCAAATGTCCAGATTTTTACTTCATACTTTTGGTCTGTTCCTCATAACAATTTGTGGTTTTCTGGCAAACTGTTTATAAGATTGAAGTCACTAAATAATGAAATACATTTGAGTTTCAGACTTCATATTCTTCAGAAAATGCATGCTAACATATGTTCTAGCAACTTTCTAAGTTTATAAGATCAATATTTAAACTCTCTCCCTGTTTTTGGGACTTGTTTCCCCATTATTTTAGGCTCTGTCCAGATTTCTTGTGCCAAGTGGTTGACAGTTATGCTATCCCTTGATAGTGTAAAGACCAGCAAAAAAAAAAAAATACAGATCCACTCAGCTGTATACTGCTGTAAGAGAATAAATTATTGTTCCATAAGAAACAAGAAAAGTTAAGAGAAATGCATATTTCTTTTAAATGGCAGAGTTGTAGTTACTGCCTTGTCTTTTTTGGCCTTTAGAATTTAAAATACGGTACAAATGAATTGCTACTGGCTCAGAAAACCTTGTCTGTGAATACCTTGATTACTTTGAGTAACTGGAAAATAAATAACAGATGAGGAATTGCCTCTCTGAATCAGCTCATTGAGCTTACTTTTAATTACAAACCCTATTGTACTACAGAAAAAGCAGCCAACTTGCAGTTCAGAGCTCCATTAATGACTGGGTCATTTTTCACTGAACAGACAGCACACTGCTTTCCTAAACAAATGAACAGGGTATGAGATAAGTAAAGGGCACTGGTGTGATTAGTATTGTGTTATGCTGTTTGTTTTATATCTTTTGACCTTCTGGTGTGTTTTTTTCATGTTTTATAAAGTTCTTGTTATATCTAAGCAATATATATATATATATATATATATAATTACACTTATTAATAGTAAGAAGTGTTGCAATCATTAAAATGATCAAAAGCTGAGTTGGATTTATTGCACATAAAATAACTAGAACACTTAATCAGAAAAACTGGTAATCAGAAAGCCAGCAGACGGCTGTACAGGAAAATGCTGACCTAAGACTATGGTGATTTTATTGATGCTGAGTATTTCTTCAAGAAGTGACGTTTGGGATATATTTCATTTCAAAAGCACATGCACACTCATTCTGGATGTGTGCACGCATATTGTATTTATCATCATTACTTACAAATGCACATACATTCACAAACACGTACACATATATGCTCATATTTTAATACATCCAAATCATTAAAGATCACTTCCTGAGGTGTGAACAAAATGATAATAGGTGAATGAAGAACTGTTGATGAAGTGGCATGCTGGGATTTCTAGTACCATTTCCAGGCCTAAGAAGCTAACATCTCAAAGCAGATAAAGACTGCTTCTCATTTCTATAACCACTAGATAAGGTGCAGCTTTTACTTAGCTAACACATGCCATCCCCCACATTAATTATCTTATTCTATTCCAGGCAATGCAGACTTTTTCTCACAGTTATACTCCACTGTTACCTTTCAGGTACTCATAATTTCCAAAATGCCCTCTCTTAAAAGAATATACTCATTCACTGTATTTTATATATTTTCCATTGTTGTTACACTCTTCTTTTTTTTTTTTTTTCCAAAATCTCTTTATTTCAATTTTCTTTTTTCAAATAATAACAACAATACGGTAACTCAAAAACACAAATAAACAAAACAAATACCTATCTAAAGAAAACAGACAACAATCTCGTTCCAAGAAAATCATATATATATATATATATATATATATATATATATATATATATATATATATATATACACAGCATATACACAAGAAGTCACTACATCGTCAAGTAACATATGAGAATTCTTATTTTCATTTGGTCTCATAAGGGATAGTTAGAATGGGGATAGTCTATATATAAAGTAAAAATAGAAATTTAACCATTAATTTGTATGTTTAGGGAAAATATCTAGTTACACATATACTAAGAAAAGGGAGAAGATGCAAGAAAGTCTGGTTATACTACATTCATTTCTTATTTAAAGGTTAGCTTTTCATGACAATTTGTAGGCAAATTTTATTTGTCAAGAATTATGTCTAGCAAGTAACCCCAATATTTTTGATAATAGCGTTTGTTTTTTGTTTTTGAATAAATTAATTTGTGAGATGAGATATATTTGATAGCAAGATTGCTTGCATCCTGCCTATTCACAAACACAAGCATACGGCATATAAATATACATATATATATATATATATGTATATATATATATATATATATATATATATATATATATATATATAGGTATAATATGACAAAAGATGGGGTGAGAGTACTGGAAAGAGCATTGCAAGTAATGCTCACTGTAGATGCAAATACGTAGATATGAACAGATGTTTTGCAAAAGATTTATCTGAGCAAATCACAAAAATTAAGGCTTCATTACTTGCCTCAGACTGGAACTCAAACTGTACTAAGATACACAACTTATGGTGTTCCTTGAGAGTAAGATTAGAGAAGATGGGATATGAAAAATCAACCCTTACTTGGGAGACAGCTATATTGTACATTAATATCAATCAACTCCCCAAAATATTAAAACATGTTTTTATTACGATGTGTGCCCTTATTAAATTCTTTATTACAAAGAATTGGAATGTCATGTCACCAATTACATGGGAAAATTTTAGCAATCTTGCTATCAAATATATCTCATCTCACAAATTATTTTATTCAAAAACAAAAAACAAATGCTATTATCAAAAATATTGGGGTTACTTGCTAGATATAATTCTTGACAAATAAAATTTGCCTACAAATTGTCATGAAAAGCTAACCTTTAAATAAGAAATGAATGCAGTATAACCAGACTTTCTTGCATCTTCTCCCTTTTCTTAGTATATGTGTAACTAGATATTTTCCCTAAACATACAAATTAATGGTTAAATTTCTATTTTTACTTTATATATAGACTATCCCCATTCTAACTATCCCTTATGAGACCAAATGAACATAAGAATTCTCATATGTTACTTGACGATGTAGTGACTTCTTGTGTATATATTGTATATATATATATATATATATATATATATATATATATATGCATAATTTTCTTGGAACAAGATTGTTGTCTGTTTTCTTTAGATAGGTATTTGTATTGTTTATTTGTGTTTTTGAGTTACCGTATTGTTGTTATTATTTGAAAAAAGAAAATTGAAATAAAGAGATTTTGGAAAAAAAATAATATCAGGAAGTGGATGGGATTTCATAAAACAAATATTATAGATATAAGATGGTGAAGAGGAGTCTGTGACTAGCTCCATGGCAGTTCCTGGTGACTGCTGTTTCATTGAAAATGTTTTGCCAAGAGCACTTTCACTAGCAGTGGAGAACTTCCTTTTTTCTACTGTTGTATAACTTTTTATTTTATATATATATATATATATATATATATATATATATATATATATATATATATATATATATGTTCAGGGCAGTGTGAGGGTATAGGATGCTTGCCCCCTTTTGAAAAAAAAAGATTTCCTCCAAATTCCAAAAAAAGTGCTTTTAGTGAAATATTTTTGGCATTTTTTTTCTTTTGGGAGAAACAGGCATCAATCTAGTGACATGATTCCAGTGAAGGAAATGTCCTGGGGGCTGAAGAGACAGGAAACCACTATAGAGTACAGTTTTCATATATATGTGTGATGGCCATTAATGTCTTGTCAGAGGTAAATTAGAAGGTTTCTGAAAACCATTTTCATATCCATATTTCCTCTTTACTTTTGTCATGTCAGATGTAGTAACTACAACAAAGCTACATTGGTTGTTGTTTGTCTTTCGGCTTTTCCCTGTAAGGGGTCGCCACAGCGGAACTCCGGTCCGCTAATGATTGGCAGTAGATTTTACAAAATGCCAAGGTGCCAGCTCGACACTCAACCTTCTATGAAGGCAAGCCCATTCAGGCACGCATGTCTTTCGAACGCTACCCAACCACAGGGAGGACATGCAGACTCCACACAGAAGGCACTCCCAAGCCCAACCGAGAATCGAACAGGAGAACCTCTTGCTGTGAGGTAACAACACTACCACCGTACCACCGTGGCAATAACAAAGCTACATTGGTACTGAGTAGAATACTATTTTCTGGGGTGGGGTGTGGGTGAGGGTGGGAATCACTGTGAAGAGATATAAAAAAAATATGTTAATATTCATGCATATATGGCTGTGAAAGTTTTAAGTTAATGTTTACGATTTTAGTCAATGAATATATTTGAAGTATATATAGTTTTGTCTTGTTTTGTTACAAAATGTTCAAGCTGTTTTTGTTTTGCAATAAAAACAGTGGCCAAAGTATATTCTGTAGGTCATTATTAGTTATTTATTTATTTATTTGTTTGTTTGTTTTAATGATGAGAAAATGAGCACAAACAAAATGTCAAAAAATGTAGTGTTGCCACTTTCAATAGATAGCGTTTTCCTTTTTATACTGCATAGGTAACACACCACTACAAAAGGAAATTGTAGTCACAGACCTAGGAAGCGGGGTTGATCATTCCCCTCTCTTTTCACCATTATGGTACCTGGAAGGAACATCTCACCCTGAATACCTTCATCCTGAGCAGGCCGGATATGATGGGAGTTAGGATTGCTGCTGACTGCCTTGGAAATACCAAAGACCTCTTTGAAAACACCCAGGACCTCAGTGTCCTCTTGACTAGAGTCCTTACTGAGATTTTGGCTGAACAAGGGTCTGCACAGACATCTCTGCATCCACTCAGGAACAGTAAAGACATGTCCTTCTTCCTTCATTTATATTAAAGAGCTGTCTGTTTCCAAAGTAAGAAGAAAGATGTTCTACAGGACATGTCTGCAAAGGATGCCTTGACAATCTGTATACCTAAATCCTTGCAAACACTAATAGGCTATCTGTTAAGCAGACAGCATAACTTTTGATTGGATCATTTTTATTTAAACTTCTACATTTTGAGACCTTTCCATTTCATGCCAGCCACCTGACTATCTGAACTCTGTGCATATCACCAAGGATCTCTTCTCTCAATATTACTTCTTGCATACCCATTATTCATAGATTCATAGATTCATAGATTTGCAAATATTCCATGGCTAAATCTTATGACCATTTACACTTTGCCAGTACCCTCCATTGGGAAGCACTTCCTTTCTCCAAGATGGCCATATCAGTCAATCCTAGAACAGATTTGAGAATATACATCCAGGCATCCAGTTTAGAAGAAGATAGTGAGATATACTGCTTAACATGCAGGTGAAGTTTATTCCAGAGGTTTAGGAAACATGAGGTTATAATCCTCTCCCTGCACCATGTTTTATTAATTTGTTGGTGGAGCCAGTGGGCTAAAAGGCATACAGGAGGTCCAGGATGAATAGGTCACTAATGATACTGTAAGTAAGACAGAGAGTTCTCCTTTAAAGTCTGTAAGACATTGAGTAAAGTGATAAAGCTTCTCCTGATAGCTCTGTGATATTAGGCCTATTATTTTTTTTTAGTTAGGAATCATTGGTGTATTTCTAACTGTTTGACATGTTTAGTGAGATATGTCCCAAAGGGCATTATACTTGACAATTAGTCTGATCAATGCTGAGCATAAGGGAGAGATTACCTCTTTAGACTTTAAAGTCTTTTAAGTAGATGTCTCAATTCTTCATATTAAATGGAGCTCCTAAGTTTTCCTTTCTGTGTGCTTCAAATAGCATGTCAAAAGACCTCACTACATGTTCCTTAGGAAAAAGTGTCTGCCTGGTCCCTCCTGGGAAAATAATTACTTTGCCATTTTTTTGTTTTTTTCAGTTACCTTTGTATCTTTCTCCATATGAATGTAGAGTATAATATTGAATAATTATGTGTGTGCCTCATATATACCAATAAGAGTACAATTGTTTATTTTACTGGGTGGTCAGGCAAACTGCTTTTCTGTTACTTGCTCAGGATCACACACTCGACAAACCAAGAGTATAAGGCAAAATTAGTTAGCAGCTCATATAATTAACACAATGTCATACTGTCTCCTTGAATAAGAAGGCTATCAACATATATCTCTTGGCTAAACCATATCAACAATGTTCCAGCTATGAAAGTTTGAAAATGTATTTATTGTAGGTCCACAAGTACTCTGTTACCTTGTCTTTTATCTTTATAAATAAAACATCTGTATGCATATCAAAATAACATGTACAGAATCCATTACACAACTGCAAGAAATTAACTAGTTGGGTAAATGCTATTATGAAATAATTAAGGTTGGAGTACATAAATTCATCAAGAGAACACAAATATTTGAAATATTTAAATACATTTTATTTAAAAGTTTCATTTCAGTAATGTTAATTAATCTCATTTAAACTCTCTGGCAGTGAGGTATTTTAGTTAATTATATGCCAAAGCTTATTTTGTAACTCAGCTTTGCTTTTGCTCTCTGCTATGCACTAGAAAAATGTTTAGTTACAAAATTATGCATATGTGTCGGTTTATTTTATATATTCCAAAATGATATATTTTATACATTCTAAATGTCTAATTTTCACCACTGGTATTTCCCATTATCCAGTATATTTCAAGTGTACCAATGTACCAAATCAAATAAACAGCAAAAAGAGGAATATTGATTTTAATATTGAAAGTTTGGAACCATATCCTGCCATTATTAGTATTATTATTATTATTATTATTATAAGGAACGCATTAACCAAATGTTCTCTTTCATTATTTATGGCCTTACTTGATAACAAAGGTGTAAGCATTTTTACCTCAACATACCTTATTTCAGCTTAGATGTAAATATATTTGATAAGTCTGGATTCCTAAAATGAACTATAAACAAACTCATAACCAATTAATGGATGGAATAACCCATTACATAATGTGTAAAAAAATGAATGTCTGCTATGTGGCTATCATGCATAAAACTGTATTTTCTGGTACTAGGGTTTCATAATTTCCTTCATTCCATTAGTGTCTCAAAATTACTTTATTCAAACATTTTCAACCAAAGTGGACTTGCAACTTTTTTTTGATAAATATATCAATAAATATTAGGGTTGTGGCTCAAACTTGGTTTCAAGACTGCATTTACATTGTAATTGCAAAAATTCCAAAACAGAAATAGAGTCTACATGATGGTTAAGATGTCAGCTACTCCAGTGCTGAATAAGGTTTCCATATTTAGTTTAACACGATTAACAATTTTTGCTTCTTCATTAACCAGACTAGTTCCTACCACATTTTGAAAAGTTATAATCTCTGGAGACGCATTCAATTTTTACTTTTGTTTTGGAGATCAGGATATATGTGTCCTTGTCTTTAAAGAGTCAGGCTTGAAAAATATCTTATGAGATCCTGAACCTTGTTCATATATTGAAGCACTGAAACTTTGAAACTCTATTTGTTATTATTCATATGTTTGGTAAATGTCACAAAAGGATGATAAGCACTAGTCCAGATTCACATACATTTTTCTATAAAGGGTAACTATTTTCATTTTATACCATATTTAGAACATTTTCATCTGTTTCACTTCAAGGGGTCCCATATATGATTACCAAAAGAAGTGGATACTTCTTTGTCAGTTCCACAATTCTGTATTCATGTACTGTCAGTGAAATTAAATAGTTATTGGTTAATAAGAAGTGTAAAAGATCACACATGAAAACACAAAATAAGTGCCTTCATAGAACATCACGCATTACTAAAAAAAAAAATAAATCTGCTCAGTGATGAAATTCCTGCACAAGGTGGGGACATTTAAGGTAACTGAGCATGTCTTCTGATCAAACAAAACATTGTAATTTGAACACATTGGGCGGCATTCAAAAACAAATAGTGCACTATATTAAGTGATTGATGATGCACAGGGAGTGGGTGATTTGAAGACATGTAATACAATCACTCTATCAGTGCAATAGTGTGGTATGCATTGTATGCAAATGGTTCCATAATGACATACAGACAAATGCCAGAACACTAAAAAGAAGCATTGCACGTGCAAATGTTAAAATCAAACATGGTGGCATGATTCAGAAAATGTACAAAATTTTCATGATGAACTGCAATGAGCAGCATATCTGAATACCATCATTTCTCAGTGAATGGCACATTACTCATACTAAGATGCTAGGAGTAGCTTCTGCATGTGTTAGTGACCACCTAGGGAGACAGTGACAATAATGCAGTTACTGTAACCTTTCATGTCACAGAAGAGTCTGTCAGTGTTTGACATACTATCAGTTCCATGACTAGGACATAGTCAATCTGTGCTATGTGAAGAGAGACATCATGTAAGAGTTAGTATATATGTACTGTTTATTTATTTATTTTATTTTATTTTACATTTGTTAACCGGGATAGTCCGACTGGATATATGTCCATTTTCAGTGGAGGCCCGGGGAGAAAAGCTCCAACAATAACAAACAAGAAAAAGACAATATACAAAAAGACAATGTACAAAAAACAACATTTTTTTTTTTTTTTTTTTTTTTATAGCAAGGAGTCAAGAGTTATCATGAGGAGTAGTGACAAAATAATCATAAGATACCATCAAGTGAGGTTGGAAAAAGTAGCAGTTGCTAAGAGTGATCCTTGTGGATAGTCCATGGATTAGCCAGGTTTGGTACAGTAGCAGGTCCATTTTGACCCCAGGTATTGTTTGAGTTTGGCTTTGAAATAATTTTTAGAAGAAAGTGAGGTAATCTCAGGGGGTAGATGGTTCCAAGATCTACCTAGAGAGTTAGAAAGGAGAGAGTCACCGGCTAGGTTATTAGTTTTGTAAGTCTAGATGAGGACTCTGTTAGAGGAACGCAGTGGTCGTGAGTTGTGATACAGGGTGACTAGGTATTTGAGTGCAGGGGTGTTTTCAAGGGATCAAGAAGGGTCCATGGACTACTTATCTGAGTGGGCATGATGGTTTGTGTAGAATTAACTATCCTTGCTACAGGGACCTTTCACCATCTGGCAGGGACATGTTAGGAATTTCACAAGCCATGGCCTCATGGACCTTGCATAATTTTTTTGCAATGATTTTGAAACATATTTGGCTTCCATGGACTGCAGAGGAGAAGATCACTATTATTTTGACATTCTGCAAAACAGCGGAAATGGTGAGCAACACTGCACTGTCACAGACATCGAATATCAATTAACATATGTTAAGAGTGGTGCAGGCCTGACTGTACTATCTAGATAGATCTGGTGGTGCATTACAGTGTGCTCTGGAGACCTGCAGTAAGATATTTGTTGTGTGTGCCATGCTACATAACAGGTGCTACTGAAACCATTAACATGAGAAGACTGTAGCACTGGCTAAAATACATGTGGCAAGCAGTACATTGAGAGTCTGTTCATTGGAAGAACCAGCTGCATCAAGCTATGCTGTGAGGCAGAGAAGGGTGCAGTACATCATGAAACTAGTAAAGAGGTGGTGTCTGATTCAGAACTATGGGCTGTGACAAGAATAGCACAGAACACGATTGCTGCATGCATTTACACACCCAGGCCATGCATTATAGTACATCAAGTAGATATGCTGCAAGTCAGACGTTATCTTACCTACATTATCCAGAGATGTGAGATGTGATACAGTTATCATTTGTGCAGGTGATGGCACAGTGACAAAAGCAACATCACTACCATAGTTGGAGGAATCATGTCTGGTGTCTCCAGAGAAAGTTGCTGGTTGTGGGTGTCAGGGATTTCTTCCTCCAGTGATTGGGTGGAGCTTCTGGAGGTTTAATGCATGCTGGTACATCATGTGGTCTTGCAGTGCCCAGTCTGGAAACAGTTGGTCCAGGGGTGGCAAACAACATTTGTTGTGTATGCAGGAATACTGTTGTGGCACCCACTATGGTTTTGCAGCAGATTGATGGTGTCCACTACACCGTATTTGGGCAAGAGTAGGTCTTACTTGTGGTAAAACTGCAGGAAAGTGGGCTGGCATTAAACTGCAGACATGGAGTGGGTTGCCAGGTTGAGTGTGATCACAGTGGATCTGAAGGGGTGTCAACCATAGCCATGAGAACAACCATGGCCATAGATTCATGACCATAGTGGAGGTGGATAAGCCTTGGCCATATCCAGGTGAGCATTCTTGGCCATGGGTGGAGGCAGCCATGGACAGTGTGTTCTGTCTGGCCATCTCAAGAATAGTGTGCAACATCTTTGTTAATTCACTGTACACTTGTACATTATATAACCATTCCATAGCAGGACCTGGTAGCTGATTCCCTATAGCCTCATAAATGTAATAATGGATGCTAAGTGGCCCCCCACTGCACTCAGCAGGCATGTCTGCTGCAGACATTGGGGAGGGATTTTTTTGTATATATGAGGAATGTTTTTGTAATGGTCTTTACTCCTTGAAGGCTTTTTAAGCCGAGGTGCTAGAGTGTGAACCTGTTATTAAATTTGGTGACCTGGTGTGTTGGTTGTCATTTTATTTTATTTGTTTTTATTCATTCATTTGTTAGTTGTTTGGATGTCTGCTCCAGGTCCCTATATGCTTTTGCACTTTGCCTGAGATGTAAAATGTCCTCCATTCCACAAAATGGTTGAAGGACCTCACTCAAACCACACAGTACTCTAGCAGTAGCTGTAACATGTTCAAATTATTGGCTCTGTGTAACTGAATCACAGACCTGCACATCTACTGTTTGATGCCAGGTATAACATTCAGGTCAAGGAATGCATTTTAGTCATGGCAGTGATGCTCACCTACATAGCTCGTGTGTGTACACCTGAGAGATGATGTGGCCCTCTAATACTGGCTGTGGTAGTACCCATGTGTATTGCGGGTGATTTCAGTTGGGGACAGCATGTTCACAATGACTTGCTCTAATGAAAGGCAATGCTGAATCTCATTCTGGACCTCTGCAATCTCATCATCTGTGTGTTGTCTACTGTTAGCACCGCTAACAATGTCTATGGGTTTTTGACTGTGCCAGTTGAATGCTGCAGTCATTGCCAGATTGTAGAGACCTGCTGACATCAGGCAAGTGCCAACTTGTTATGCTGGATCATCTCAAAGTGGGACCTGTAGTAAAGCTGGTAGAGATGTCTGCCTCCCACCACTTTGCAACGCACATCTTCCTGCATGCCAAGAATACACATAGCCTATGGTGCAGGTTGTCTCCATTGCAGACCGAATGTTCTAGAATAATGGACATGCAAATGTATATGTCCAAGTCAACCATGCAGAGGTGATAGGCAAAGTCCTATAGGAGTGGCATGTACCACTACTTATCTGGGACATCCCCATACCTTGTGAAGCAGGTTGTCTGTGTTATAGCCTTGATATCTTTGGATGATATAAATGCATATATGCATGTCGGAAGTAAACCATGTACAAGAGTTACACTGTATCATACTGGAATGGCATGCGTTACTAATCACCTTGGCCATCCTATTCAGACACTCATGCTGGATGTGGCACAAGTTGTCAGTACTGCAGCCTTGTAAAAAAACAACAACAGGCTCATGTAGTGTGCTTTCAGAGTAGAGTTTATTCTACAAACACTTAGTAGGAAAACTGGAACTACTGGTTAATCAATTTCCAACTAATTTTATTTTCATTATTTTTATACTAAACTTCAGTTTTAAGATTTGGTAGTTTAAATTTTCATACTCAATGTTTGTGGAACAAACTCTACTCTGAAAGAACACTACGTAAGCCTGTTGTTGGGTTTTTACAAACCTTTTGGAATTGGCCACACTGAAACACATTGGGCGTGTTGGTCTTTCTCAATACTGCAGCTTTGATATCTCTAGGTTACCTAAATGCAGATGTACATGTCTGAGTAAACCATGCAGAGATGATAGGCAGTGTTTTATAAAAATGGTATGTGCTACTACTCATATGGAACAACCCCTAAAGACACATGGGAGGTCATCACCAACCCAGCTCCCACATCCAATCTACCACAAGGTGTATGGGTTCTCCTGCTGTTAGCACTGAGGGATAAGAGGATTCATGCGCATCCATGAGCTGTCACTGTTCTTCATGGCTATTTGCTGAGTTCTGGTCTTAGCATGCAAGTATATATATCAGTGATCTTGTGTTAGAGCTGTGTTGTTATTGTAATATGCTCACCTACTTCACTGAAGCCTTATACTAGGGATTACCATATCTAGTTCCAGAAGGCATTGACTGCTTTACCCTTGTCAAACACATTCATGTTTGAGTATAGGGCCTGTGGTAGCACCTCAGTCTCTTGTGTAGCGGTATTTGCCAGTTATGGCAGTTCTTTCAGTCCTATGATAGATCAAGTACACCTGTAGCCATATATTTGGATCAGATTCAGTGAGCAGGACAATCTGTGTCAACAAACACCTTCCTCCTTACTATCCCCAGCACCCCATGGTGATTCTAGTCCTGGAGGCACAAAATTCACTGTAACCTCCCCTGCTGCTTATGTGCATATGCAATAGTGAGTAGACATTGACATGGCAGAACTGATTTGAATTTGCCTGTTGTCCCTGTGCCCTGCATAGATGACTTCCCACACACAAGCAAACAGAGGACTGAAAAATATCCTGATTGTTCCCTGTGCCCTGGGTTGATGAACATCCCATCAGAGGACTGAAACCTGTCATGCCTCTTCCCCATGCCCTTGTTGGATGAACAGCTCTTCCCCTTCAAAAGACTACAACCTGTCTTGACTGTTCTTGGAGCTTTGTCAGCATGAGATACTTCATCTTTTCAGACCCCTGAAACAGCCAGTACACCAGGTGTGCAAGGCTTTCACTTACCAACACAAGCAACACCAAACAGGTTCTCAGTGGCATACCAACTACAACCACTGCACATAATATGGACTAGACACAGAAGCATAGCTAGGGTGGGGTGAAGAGGGCAACTGTCCAGGGTGCATAATGTTAGGAGGCACAACCTCAGCCATCCTATCCTGACCCCTCTTCTATCCTGACCCTTTTGAGTGCATACTAGCTTTTAATATGGCCCTGTTGCAGTCTGTATGGGTTCTCTTGCTGTTACCACTGAAGGATAGAAGGATTCATCAGCATCCATGAGCTGTCACTATGTTCTTCATGGCTATTTTCTGAGTCCTGGTCTTGGCATGCAAGTGTATATCAGTGAGCCCATGCTGCAGCAGATTGATGGTGTCCACTACATCATGAGTGTAAACGACACGAGACATACCTCCTTGGACTATATAAACAGAGATATAATAGAGCTCTCAGACTACGCATCCCAGGCTGGTGTGAGCCTATTATTTAAGAGCATTCTACCTTGTCTGAGGATGATTCCAGTGTACCAACAGAAAATAATTGACTTTAATATTTAGTTTAGCTTTTGGTGTCAATGGAAGATTCATAGGTTCATAGAGTAGTACTAGGCTAACTGCCCTTGTAGGCCATTTTAAGCCTAGCCAATTAACATGTGTGAGAATCAAACACTGCACTTTGTGTCTGTAAGGCAAGTATCTTAATGATTATGTCAACCTCCCTCTGGTAAATTAATAGTAGGCTAACTGCCATTGTGGATCATTCCAAGCCCAGCCAATTATCCAATGTGAGAATCAAATGCTACACCTTGTGTTTATAAGTTGAACACTTTAGCCATTATGCCAACCTCCCACCCAATATTTGTCTACCTGGCAGGATATGTTACACAGAATGTTCTGCTTTGCCAGGAGTAGTCTGTATCTGTTTTCCATAGGTTTTTGAATATTGGCTAAAATCTTGTCCACATCCACCATGCCTTTTTTAGGCAGTGGCAACCTGATAAACATACCAATATAGCTAAGCCAACTCAGAATAATCTAAATGTGTTACTACTCAGTGCTAAGAGTCTAACCAAGAAACACCATTCCCCGGAAGCTCTCCACACCTTGGAGAATACAGACATCTGTACAGTTACCTATATTTGGTTTAAAACCACAGAGGGCACCCTAGCAATGCAAGGCTATAATGCTTTCCACACATTTAAATCAGTTGCTGCAGAGGTAGGTTGTAAAGGCGGGAACTATAAATTTATGTCAAACGCAAACACACTTTAAGGCTGGTCAAACAGTATAACACACTTGATCTTCTCCACGTGCAGCTTACCACAAGTAAAGTCTTATACCTATTCTTACAAGCTATAGGTCTCCCTCCATGACTGAGGAAGCCCATACCACATACTTGAAAGTACTAGAGACACTCCCCATTCAACCCAATACAGTATTTATGGGCAACTTTAACTACTCAGCATTAACTGGGAATTATACACAAATTCAAATAAAATAGCTCAGAGATTCCTGGACTTTATTAACCCAGACACCCTTGAACAGCTAGTCTGTACACCCACCAGAGAGGCAAATATCCTTGACCTGCTCCTCATAAATATGGGGGAATGATGCACTGCCCAGTGTAAAGTTCTCATTGGTCAGGTCAGACTGCAAAGTTATCTCCTTTGAAACAAACACTAAGCCCAAGACCCCAGATAACCTTGGAACATTTAAAAACTATTCTAAGGCTAAGAGACAGTCTAGCAAAATTACAAACCCCTCAAAACTCATAACACAGCTGCCTATACATAATTGTTCTCTAAACCTTTTATAATCATGTAAATAACCAGAGAGAGACAGTTGTACCTACCTGAAATAAACATAAGACAACCTCCATAAACAAACCACCCCAGCAGAATTCCAGTATAAATATGCTGTATAACAAAAGAAAGAAAATCATGTCCAAAAACAGAAGGAGCATTGCCTAGCAAGGTAAAAATGCCTTCTCAACCTGAAAGGGGACCAAATAAGTCAACCAAAGTATAATTAGAAATTAAAATAACCTCCACAGTTAGAAACAATCATAAGACTTTTTCTTTTATGTCTACAACCTTAAAAGTGCTGAACTAATAGTGGATGAAATCACCTATATGAAGCCAGAAGATATAGCAAATCTGTTGGCAGATAAATTTAGATCCAAAAACACCCTCCACCATTTCTTTACCAACTATCACTAAACAGCAGGTCCAAACTGCACTCCTTAAGGCCAAGCACGTTCCTTTAATGGACCCTGATAATATCCCAGGATGCCTCCTGAATAGCATGAAACCTGTCAGACCCACTAGAATCTCTATTTAACCATAGCCTCCAGACAGATTTTGTGCCTAATAATGGCGGACTGCAATGGTTATCTCTCTACATAACGGTAGATCTTCCACAAGCTGGGGAAACTACAGACCCATAAGTCTGATTAGTCTCACAGACAAGGCCATGAAAATAATTATCATGGATCTAATAAACAATGACATAGAAAACCTACAGACAATGGACCTTACCTAGTTCAATTTTGTCAGGCAGGTCATGCATACTTAAGTTGATGAACTTCTTTGAGAAGGTCACTAAAGCTCTGGGCAAGGACCAGACAGTGGACACTGCCTATCTTGATCTGGCTTAAGCATATGACATAGTACCTCACTCTGGCATTGCTGATACATTTACAAAATTAGGCATAAACCCATATGTCACCTGATGGATAGATAGCTGACTCACTGATAGAACACAAGAAGTTAGGCTAGGGGAATCCACCTCCACAAAGAGGCCAGCAAGTAGCAGAGTCCCACAGTGATCAGTGATGGGCCTCTCCCTTTTGGCATCTACTTCTCTGAAGTCAAGGAAAATGTCAAGGGCCTCCAGTTGACCAAGGTTACAGGTGTCTGAAAACTATGCATAGTCACTTAATCCCTAAAATACATGGATACCCATCAAGAGGGTCTGACACAGCAAACAACTGGTGCCAGAGCCATGTACTAAAACTCAAAGTAAAAAATGCATAATAGTACCCCCTGAAAAGACTGTCAACCCTGGAAATTTACACATTGATAACACAACCCTAAAAGTAGACACAGAGGTCAGGGATCTTTGAACGCATGTTGACAGTAACTTGACCTTTGGCCAGTATGTGTCCACTGTGGTGAGAAAATCATTCTACATTGCACATCTTCTAAGTAAAGACATGACAACAAGATCCAAGGAGATCATTGCTCCACTGTACTTAGCTCTCATTAACTGAAGCATAGCTTGCAAAACCAGTGCGTCCCACCCCCTCGGCTTTTCAATAGTTGAAGAAATAAAAAAAATGCATATTCCTTAGACTGAGAAGCCAGCTAAGAGACCAGATTCACAGCACGCCCCTGACTCCCTTCTGCCCAAGCCATTCAGGTCCTTTTTGTATACCCTGCCCTCATTCAACATAATTTCTTCTTTTAACCTGTAGAAAACTGTTTGCTACAAATGTAACATATATATATATTTTTTTTTTTACATTTAAACTGTAAACTGCTTGCTACAGTTTAGATCACACATGGGGCTCTACACCTCACAGGTTTGACTGCAAATGTAATACTGGCTTTAAAAAGCTGGTATTGCATTAAAGAAAGATCTGGATCAGCTGATTGCACCCCCCAACACTTTGTACCTGAGCAGTTGCCTCTCTCGAAATGCCCTAGCTATGCTAATGCTCATTAGAGCAATCATTATATACAATGCAGCCTTTGGAATTTACCTGACCAGACACTTGCAACAGCTTGGGAGATCACAGAGGTCCCTCACAAAAGGAATACAGGGAGTAAACAACAAGTCCTATGTGGATCATCTCAAAGCCCTATCCCTATACACTGTCTCCTACAAACTGTTTTGTGGCAATCTACACCTAGCCCACAAGGCATCCACTGATCCCACATTGATGAATTTGTTGCACATCCACAAAACAACTGACATCAGAAATACCAAATCTAAGGATCTAAACCTAGTGTGCAAAATAAGCAACACATCTTGGAGGAACAGCTATGTGTCTCAATGATTACCCAATCTGTGGCGCAGGCTGCCCATCCATGTGAAGCAAAGTTCATCTCTAACCCTATTTAAATGTAAATTGGACCAATGGATGGGAAATTACAAATTTGCCCCTGGTTTGGCACCTATACACTAATGGACAGGGACAGCCTGTGAATGCTTGATGTGTACAAGCTTATAAAATAACTGTGAAATTCCTTGGGATATTGACACATCAGCAATAGATTGGTAAATTTGGGGTAAGTAAGGCTAGGCTTAAAATAGCTGTTATGCTGATAGTCTAGTAAACACCTATAAACCAATGAACCTGTTATCACACACACGCAGACACTCACAGTACACCGTTGTGTGACTGTCTCAGTGGTGGCCTTGCCATTTTCAGTAGAGATTACAGTCTTGTGGTTCATTACCACATATCCTGTCTGGTGTCACTTTCTCTATATGACCCTACACACTGATATCCACTATTTTTAAATTCTCTATGTTGCTTACTTTAACAGTGTTTGCCTCAAATTAGTGACCTTATTTTTATAATACGAAAATAATTCTTGTAGTACAGCCATTGTGTTAATGAGGTGATTTAGAATGGCCATCTCTGATTCTTGCCAGTATTGCAGTGCATTATCACCCGTATTCCATGCTACATATACTGGTCCTGTTTGTGCAGTAGATTTGAATCAAGTGTGGTGTCCATTCACAGTGACCCTCACCATGCTAGGAAAGGTTTGCATCATGTTATTGACCATGATCATTATTCTACTCAGCTGCCGATCATGTCTATGCAGGGACATGGAGGTTACTTAGGTGTGTGCAACTGCTGAGCTTGGCCGTAGTAGTCACACCCTTCCTTCTGTTTATGATCAATTTCATTTTGCTAACATATATGGTTATTACACTGCTGTGCTGTCATTGGACAGCACCTGGTCTTCTCAGTGTGTGACCATGCACCCCCAACTAACATTGTTGCTCTTACAACTCACCTGACAAGTGGACATAACCTGAGCAGGATTACACTCTGGCAGTACTCCTGTATGGTGTATCAGGGAATGCCAACATCATTTTATACCTACTGCTCACAGCATAAATAACACCTACTGGGGGATTATAAATGACCTCTGTGTAGATCAGATCCTTGGCATGCACCTCTAGGGTAGTAATTGATGCTACTGGCATCACCTGCTCTGGCTATCAGTGCCAGCATGCTAAAAGTTGCAGCAGTACCAAAAGTTGTGGGAAAGTACAAAAAAATATTAAATCTAGGATAAAATACGTTGCTAACAGTTCAATAAACAGAGTTCACCACAGCATTTAACTTACACTAATTTGCAGCGGTTTAGGCAGGAACGCACAGCAGCCAGGTGAACTATGGAAAGCAGTTACGCTAAGCCACATGAAAGAGAGTTATAGCCTTGGCACGGAGATGGGATTGGATGGCAGAGGAGAGGGGATGGAGGGTAGGAGGAGAGAGAGGGGAAAATAAGAGGAGAAAAGGTGAAGGAGCTTTAATGCTAATTTTAATGTAAAGAAACACGCCCAAGGAGTACCAAGGAGTAGAGAGTGAGAGGGAATTAAGAGTAATTAAGAGTAAGGGTGGTAGGATAGGAGGAGAGTAGAGAAGGGGGAAGGTGAATAAAAAGGAGGAGAGTGGGCTAAGGTTGGGTTTAATAGATAAGGACAAGAGTTTAGAGCCAAAGAAGAGAAAGTGAGAGGAGAACACAATCAAGTAGCTGATAGGTCAGGAAGAGCTGAAGGAATATATATAATTACCCAAGAAAGAACTACCCAGACGTTCTTCACTAGTGGGAAGAAGAGGTTGGGAGAGGGAGAAGTCCAATATTATAGTAAGAATTCTGTTTTTCCTGTGCCACTGCACAGTAGGCCTGTTACCTATAACTGTAATTGTCTTATGCTGTTGTGGTTAGGCTGTGCACATTAATATTTGCCTTTTGTTTTGCAGTGGCACAGGAGATTGAAAAGAATAGGACTGCCTGCCAGAAGTGTTAGGCCAGGTTACTGAGATGGTGGGATAAGTGTGCTGTATTGCAGCATTACTGTATAACTGTCCTTAATTTGTTTACTACAGCACTGAATAGATCCATTTGGTTATTATTATTATTATTATTATTATGATCATTATTATTAACCATTAATTAGTTGTTCATTGGCTTGTAGATTTTACATGTGTCTGTCCTAAATTTTACCACTCTGTTGCTTACTGATTTACACTGTTTCTGATTATATTTTTCTGTTTCCAAGTCTTAATTTAATAAACTGTACCACATAACAATGAGCACTGTATAGTCATTCTTTTTTGTCCTCTTTTTCATTGATTTTTAATTTTCTTGCATTGTTGTTTTGTTTTTCTTCATTTATTTTCTTTTCCTGCAAGGCTGGCCATTGATCAGAAAGAGATGGGGTGACAGCTACCAGAACACTCTCTATTATCAACTGTGTGGATTGCTTTATCCCCAGTAGTCCCCAGGCATACCTGTCTTCAGGATGGCAAAGGTCACCCTATGGAAGTTAACCTGGAGGGATCAATGGTGGCTACCATTGTTGCTTCCCTAGTGGGTGCTGTAGGCTCCTCATTGGAGAGTAGAACAAAAGGACCCTCCTCTACAACCTGGCATGAGGTTCAATGTCTGGTGAGGACTAGTGTTGACTGGCAATACATTGCTTAAATTGGAATCCTGGCACCCCTTTTCATGCAGTTAGCAGAGTCTCATTTCTAAATAGCCCCATCCATCTGGACACTGCACATCAGCCACAGAGGTAACTGACTTCTGGATAATGTCTCATCTGGGCTGATTTGGCACGCTCTCATTACCCACCCTATCCTTCTTTTTTGTGTGTCACTCCCCATCCCCCTGTTTGTAGTTCAGTCCTCCCCAACACTCAGCATATCTCCAGTGTCTCCCCACATATGGTGACACATGTGGTTTGCATTATATGTTTATGTCTATGTCCCTACTGTTATCCCTATAGTTTCCTTCCTACCCATACATTCATTCTGTTATCACCCCTACCATTCTTATTAAAAAAAAAACATTGTCCTCCATCTCAACACAGATTTGTCTTCTATGTGTTCTTGTGTTTGCTCTTTCCCCTTTGTGATGGTGTTATCACCCACTTTTCTTCCCATGTATATAACAAAATGGCTGATATTTTGCTACATAAGCCCTTTTATGGGCTCTCAACTATGCTCATGTTGCAGTTATGTGGTACTCTGATGTGTGTACAAACACAGCAAGGCCCTAACAGGGGCCTGAAAAGTGGGTGTGTCCCCATATCACATGATTATGCATAGCATACTGCGCTCACATGGTATTTGCCATTTTCATGGCTGTGAAACTTCACTGCACAGCACTGTTCCTGGCATAACAGCATTATGTCTGCACTTATGCATACCTAATTCACATCAGGATATGTTTTTTGCTGCTTCACTCTATCTACAGCAGCATGGTCACATTATGTTGCTTTTTGAGTGCTCCCCACAAAAACATAACCAAAAGGTAGTCGAGTAGTAGAATTCAAAACAAAAATCAGTGCAAATGATGTACAGATATACTTTTGTAAGGGTTCCCATTAGAAGACTGAAGATACATTCTTTCGAATGTGTCTCGGTCGAACTTAAAAGACTGAAAAAACAAAATATCAAAGTGGCTTTTAAGCAAATTCTTTCCCTGGGAAAGAATTTGCTTGTCCACTTCGTTACTTTGCCGTTTTCTGCACTGTAGTGCGATCTCGGAGTTGGTATATTTATGTAATGTTTAAAGTGTTTTCTTTTTTTTTTTTTTTTTTGTTGGAACAGCGATTTTTTTCCCTTGGAAAAAAATCACTGTTCTGACAGTTCAACATTGTAAGCTTTCACTTACATAGGGTCGAGTAATCACCGTTCGCTTTTTTAAGCGTTCGTGATGTAATATAGACGCTTTTTGTAAGGTTAGCAAATGTAACATGTGATATGATCAGCATTTAAGAAACAATTACATATATTAATGAAAATATAAATAAAGTAGTAAAAATAATGTTTTGTCCTTGAACACAAGCATCTGTTCACCCACCTGACCAGTCTCCTTTGGTGTGTTCAGCTTCATACCATCATCTCTCACCATGTCCACAATGTTAGTCAGAAGGGAATGGGAAGAATGACATATATTACCATTATACCACTATTCTACTTGTACCTGTACAAGACTGTCCCCTGGATTTACTATTCTTCCATGCAGGACTAGCTTAGTCCTGCATGGATGCAGCTGTTTAGGAGCAGGACGGCAGCACGCCGTGTATATTAGCGTGCTGCCTGAGCTCCTAATCTTACATGGAGCATGTAAAAGTGCAGGGGGCATGTCTGAGAGCAGAGCTCTCAGAATATACACGCCCCCAGAATGAAGAACAATAGAAAGGGCTAAGAAATGAGCGAGACCACTCATAGTTGTAGCATATCCCCACCAACAGTCCTCCTCATGTGGAACAGCAAGTAAATACAAATAAAATGAACAAACCTTTTTATTTTTTTAAATCTGATTAAAGCTAACCGTAGTAGCACGGGTGTGCCCATCGCTTAGCTATGGTTAATGCAGCTTAAATGGCTGAAGAGGATAACAAGGAAAATATATGTAAATGATGCAGCATAGTAATAGTGTAGTTGGCAGAGCATTCACCTTATGAGCAGACATTCCAGGTTCGAGTCACACTGTAGTATTTTCCATGGCAAAGCACGTTATGAGCAATATTTTGTTGCATAATCCACTAAATAACATATATTTATGAACTGGAGTACTGCAGTAAATGTACATGTGCGGTGTCAGTATCATAATGAATAAAGCACTAGTAAGTAGGTTTAAGCACCAATAAGCAGTAGTAAGCACTTTTAAACAGTAGTAAGCGAGTATAAGCCTGTTTGCACAGGGGTAAGCAGTACACACACAGGTTAAGCAATTTTGAAGCTAATTCTCTGTAAACATATGTAACCCAAGGTTAGCATTGCTTACACTCGCACAAACCCATGCAAACCCGCTTACAAATGCTCAAAAGTGCCTTAATCATTCTGTATCCAATGGCCCTTGTTCTGTCCATCAACAAAATAACCAGCATTGCATGCCTTGAACCCAGGAACCTATACACTATAGTCACAGTAGTTAACCACCAAGCCATCACAGCAGTACAGAAGAATGAGGTATCACCAAACAAATCCTCACCATAGTAAAATCAAACTGAACCTGTGAAAAGAATCATTATACAGACATATGTTCCATAACCCACTACATAACATGAACTGGAGTACAGCAGTAAGCCCAGAAGTCAGGTGTAATTGTAATAGAGTGTTGAAGTCCCCAGTAAAACACAAGGACCCCATACAGTGTACGTACATATGAATCATGAATACCAGGCATACATGCAAGATGTAATGAATTATAAATCAATGCCAAAAAGGAAATATAATGCAAAGTCAAATGTAAGCAATGCTAAGCATTGCACAGGCCAGCTTAGGAGGTGTAAGCCATGTGTAGGCCAGCTAACTCAATGTGCTCAGTGTTATATCCCTTTAAACAATGCCAACTTTAGGTAAGCAGGTTTGCCCATAGCTTAGCCTTTTCAAAACTGGCCAATCACAAAAAAGTGTGGGAAATCAGCCCTACTTAAATGGAGGAGGTGGGAATACATCTCATAACTGGTTGTAGTTTCCCTTGCAGGCAATATGTCAGGAAGGGGAGAGGGTGTGCACTTTTGGATGCAGCGCTGGTGCATCCAGGAGTCCAAAGTCATGGCAGGACTCCTTGTCAAAGACTATGACCAGAGACTGCTGTAGGGCCAGTACCAGGGTTCCCAATATAAGGTGGAAGCCTGAGACCATCTTTCCCGTGACCTCACCAGTGCCACTGGCATACCCCGAACCTGCGAGCAGGTCAGGCATTTCTATGCCGACCTGAAGTGGGTAAGGGGGACCTGTTGGACCAGTGGATCCAAGAGGCTAGAATGGCAGGTGCTGTACCAGCTGTGTCTAAGTATCATCCCACTATGTGTGTATTAATTGCCAGCTCATGTATATCATGGATAGGTATGGTTAAATATTCCTGTTATGTCTTCCACAGCTGCAAGTGAGTGGGCCGCGAACCAGGAAGCCCATGGAAGTCGCTTGGAGAGGTTGCAATGCGAGGCAGGTCAGTAATACTCTCACATTTACTGTCATAGGAAATAAATCTAAAAGTATTAGTAAATTAATTGCCTGTATAAAACCTGTATTGTTTAAGGCAAGTACTGCATACACTGGAGAATATGGCAGGAAGAGTCTCATATAGTTTTTATGTAAATAAAAGCGCAATAGCGTGACAATATAGGTTTAACTCTTGGACTGCATGTGTATACTCTGGTATCATATGGTAATGTAGATTTGCAATCCTGCAATAGTACTGGTGTATTAAGCACTGTTACCCACACCGTGCACCATAAATAGAATGTGTAGGAATGCCTGTATATGTCTGGAGAGGCCATTTTGTACAACTGAGAGACAGATAAACAGAAAACAGGAAAAATGCAAAGAACAAAACCCGAATAGCACATGCAACTGAGATGTGAAGTGTTTTTTAGCACACACAGCCATGGTTCGAATCCTGCCAGTGGTAGTAGACTGCATACAGAATCATACTCCACAACTGTACAGATATGTCCACCAGAATGTCCAGTAAAGTGGCCCATATCTGTTGTCTGTCAACCTGCCCCCCTGGAAAATCGGTGGGATGATCCCAGACATATAAGCAGCAAACAGGAAATACAACTAATTGACACACATCTATGAGAACAAAGCTGGCACAATAGCAACTCCCCAAAACCTTATGAGACTAAGAAGCCACGTATGTCCCATTTACACCCCCATCTTGCCAAGCTGTGGCCAGAGTGTGTACAGTAACAGAGTGAGATGTATGTGCATAATAGTAATGTGGAATCTGATACTGTGTGTGGGAACATTCAGGTAGTGCTAACAAACATTTCTCCCACAGGTCTGTCAGATACCAACACTATGCCCAGAAATACAAGAATGATACCTTGCACTGGTACTGTTTACATTGGTATTGTATGGACTTGTGACTGATGCAGTTGCTCTAAATAATGAGATATTACTTATCACTGTCACCCACACTGTCCTACAAAAATATAAGGATACCCTCATAAAGGATACTCACACCTCCAGGTTGGTGGCAACGCACGAAGCTTGGGAAACCATCCAGGTGCAACTAACCATAGGCAAAACTGCTCTACAAACTGTAGCATGCTACAGGCCACCCTCTCAAACTCAGGAACCCCACACAGCCTTCCTGAAGACACTGGAGGGTATAAATGTATCTCCAAACACCATCATATTGGGTGACTTCAACTACCCGAATATAGACTGGGAACATTACTCAAGCCCTAACTTTCTAGCCCAATGGTTCCTGGAGTTCATAAATTCAAATGCCATGGAACAGCTAGTCACTGTTCCCACGAGAGGAGAAAATATACTAGATCTCATTATCACAAACATGGGGACAAAATGCTCAAGACCGAAGTATATCCCTCATTGGTGAGATCTGATCATAAACTAATCTCACTGGAAATCCACATCCTGCCCCCACCCCAAACAAAAAGACCACAGTGAAGAACTTCTAAAGCAAACTTCACACTACTCAAGACTGGTGTGGTATCCTTCAAGGCCCCTGAGCCAGTGGAAATCACAACCCAAGCTGCGGAAGCCCTTACAAATGCCTTCTATGAACACCTCCAGGACTGCATGGATCAGGCAATCCCAAATAAAACCAAGACTCTTTCCATAAAGGGCAAACGTCCAGTCTGCTGGACCCCAGCCATTAACAAACTTTACAATAAGAGGAGAAAGCTATTACATAATAGAACAAAATCCATAAAAGGGAAGTCACCCCTGATCATTATTAGCAAAAAAATACGAGCACTCATAAAATCAACTAAGGCCAATTTTGAGAGAAAAATTGCCATGGATTCAAAGGACAATCATAAGGCCTTTTTCAGCTATGTTAGGAACCTGGGTGGAAACTCCCAGATATGCTCAGAATTAGTCCAAAATTATACAAAAATCACTGAACCCACAGACATTGCCAACATACTGGCAGACAGGTTCAGTGCAAACTTCACCCCCTCTCCCTAAAGGAGAGATAACTATCCCAGTGGAGTGTAGCCTCCCAGACATCTCAAATGCACAGGTGAAAGCTGCTCTCTAAAGCTAAAAACACAGCATCAATGGGACCGGATGGTGTCCCCGGCTGTGTGCTACACGAGCTAAATGAGGAATTAAACCTGCACATAAGGCAGCTGTTTAATCTCAGCCTTACTACAGGATACGTGCCCAAGGAGTGGCGTACGGCAACTGTGGTCCCACTCCACAAAGGCAGTGCCTCTATGGACCCTGGTAATTACCGCCCCATAAGCTTAACAAGTCTAGTCTGCAAAGCTATGGAGAGGATCATAATGGAACTCATAAACAAAGATATAGGGGACTTGCAGACATTGGACCCGACCCAGTTTGGCTTCGTCAAGGGCAGATCATGCCTTTTGAACTTGGTCGACTTCTTCGAAACAGTCACCAAGGCCATTGATGAGGGAAAGGCAGTCCATACAGCCTACCTTGACCTTGCAAAGGCTTTCAACACAATACCCCACTTGGGTATTGTAGAAAAACTTACCAGCTTAAATGTAAACCCATATGTCACAAGATGGGTTGCAAACTGGCTTAAGGACAGAACCTACAGGGTTAGAGTTGCTGGCGCTATGTCAGACTCCAAGCCGGTCACAAGTGGTGTCCCACAGGGCTCGGTCCTTGGCTCCCTATTGTTCGGCATCTACTTCTCAGAAGTACAGGCCAATATGGGAGGGCTTTGTCTGACAAAGTTTGCAGACGACTGCAAACTGGGCGCCATAGTGGAAAGTGCATCGGATACGGATATCCTTCAGAAGGGACTCACGGAAACAGATAGCTGGTGCCAGAGCCATGGCCTGAAGTTAAACGCCAAAAAATGTATAGTCATACCCTTCGGGAAAAACAAGGTAACTCCAAGCTACCACATAGGTGGCAATCCACTAAGCCCAGAAGAGGTTATCAGGGACCTGGGGACCCAGGTTGACAGTGGCCTTTCTTTTGACACTCACGTTGCTAAAGTGGTTAGAAAGACCTTCTACATTGCCCACCTGATCATGAAGGGATTCACATCCAGATCTAGTGAGGTCATTGTTCCCCTGTACTCTTCACTTATCAGACCAATGATCGAGTACAATGCCCCATTCGGGATGTATCTCACCCGACATCTGCAGCAATTGGAGAGACCCCAAAAGTTCCTCACCAAAAGGATAAAGGGACTCCAAAATCTGTCATATGCTGCCAGATTGAAGAAACTCCAACTCTATTCATTCGCATACCATCTGCTCAGAGGTGACATGTGCCTGACATACAAGGCCATGTCCAACCCATAATTAATGGACATGCTCCACCTCAAAAAATCCAAATCCACCAAAACCACTAGAGCAAGCGACTTAAACCTTAGCACGGATATAAATAGGACGTGCTGGAGGGATAGATTTATCACTCAGAGACTCCCTATGCTGTGGAATAAAATCCCGGTCCATGTGAGGCAGAGCACCTCGCTGGCTCTGTTCAAGAGAAATCTTGACCTGTGGATGGGAGATCGTAGGTTTACCCCGGGAATCATCTCTGGGTCACTGCTGGACAGAGGCACAACAAACTAATGGGCACAGTATTTTTTCATATAAGGGGTGGCGTAAGCCACAAAACTTTGGGCTAGGCTTATAAATGCCTTAGGGCAGATAGCCTAGTATAAACCTATGAACCTATGAACCTATAACTGTCTAGGAAATCTGTATGAGTGTTGTAATACAAGGTCAGACTGCAAAAGCACAGGAGATTGCTAAGACAGAAAGAAGATAGGAGATATACAGCAATATCTGTATAGCAGGCACAACTCTGATGGACAGTGCTTAAGTTGTAGCAGACACAGCCATGGTCTGAATCCTGGGAGTGGAAGTAGGCTGCATACAGAATCATACCCCACAACTGTACAGATGAGGCTAGAATGTCCAGTATATGGGCCCATATCTGCTGCCTGTCCCCCTGTCCCCCTGGTAGGTCTGTGGGATGATCCCAGATGTTTAGCCAGCAAACAGGGAATACAAGTGATTGTCAAACATCTATGAGAACAAACCTGTCACTGTAGCAACCCCCAAACTGTTAGGAGAGTAATAAGCCAAGTATTTCCTATCTACACCCCCCATGTTGTCAAGATGTGACCAGAGTGTGTACAGTAACAGAGTGAGATGTATGTGCATAACAGTAATGTGTAATCTGGTACATTGTGTGGCAACGTTCAGGTAGTGCAAACAAACATTGCTCCCACAGGTATGTCTGATACGAACACTGTGCTAAGAAATAAAAAACATTATATTCTGTACTGGTACTGTTCATTCTGGTATTGTAGGGAATTGTAAGTGTTGCAGTTTCTCTGAATAATAAAGTATCACTGTCGCCCACACTGTGCTACATAATATAACTGTGTAGGAAAGCATGTATATTTGTGTGTCAAGTCACTAAAGGTTGAAGAGGGCAATATTCTAGATATGTCCCAGTACACCTGCATGTAGTCAACACATGGCCAGAGTCTGTGCAGAAAGAGTTGGATAGCTATGTGCACAACATCAATCCGGAATCTGGGAGTATGTGTAGAAACAGTTAGTGTTAACAAACATTCTCTCCACAGGTGTACCAGGTAAGAGGTGTATACTGCAGGTAAAACCAGTTCATGTATAATGATGACGACAGCCATATCACTGTCCAAACTAAGGCTATAGGGTAGTGTAGTAAGACTTGTAAGGTACAGATAACAGTACTGACTAGGAAAGTAATGTGGACTACAGGAATATACTAGTTGTTAATTGACATCTTTCTCTCCCCCCACCATATCTCCAACAATAATCAACATACCCACCCCAACTGGTATGTAATGAGACTGATGTTCTGATAATGTCCAATTGTTTGATAAATATTTTAATTGTTCCCATGCATGTGCTATATTGAATTATTCCAACACTGGTGGCATGGTGCCATCAATGTACCTGCATGCTGTTCTTATTACTACTGTGGTCCCATATATGCATGTGTTCTGTTTGCTATGCAACTGCTCCATCTCTGGTGTCTGGGTTAATGAGAATATCTATGCATGCTGTTATACCTAACCCTGGAATGTGTTGACTATTACTAACCTAGATATGATGATAAAATCTAAACACTATGGCACGTTTGGGAAGGCCATTCCCAGCAGACCCACCTGTCCCACCTCAGCTGGCCATGGCACCAGGCACCAGCATGTCTGGGGCCCAACCAGGGACCCTCCTGTCTGTTGGTCTTGCACCACCTTTGGGTGGAACTGCCTCAAGGGATGGCACTTGCCCCCCCTGGGAGTGGGCGTAGACAGAAACCTGTCACCCGCTGCCAGGTCAGGGTCGTGGTGCATAGCAAGCTCAACCAGCAATTTGATGATCTGCTACGTCAGCTCGAGGTCCGTGTGCCATGATTAGAGGGTCAGCCTGGCTCTGTGACTCAGCCCCCAGCACAGCCACCTTCGGGGTTGTGAAGGTGCAGTGGTGACTGCCCATGGCTGGAGACCTCAGTCACACTGCGTCCACTAGGGGGCTCATGGGCTTCCGATTTTATAACACCCCTCCCCATTATGGTGTTTACCCCCCACATGTGTCACATAACGCTACTGTATGCGTCTTGTTTGTCTTGTTTGTTAACCTAACCAACCTACCTCCCCAGATATACCTACTATCCCTCCCCAACATCCCACTCTCACAAAAAAAAAAAAAAAAAAGCAGGCAATCTCTTCCCCCCAAAAAATCTTGCCCCATACATAGCTGTCTATTTCGCACACATGTTCAATGGACAAATGTAATCTGGTCTAATTGGCATCACAACTTATTACTGTTGTCCTCACCCCCTCCCAGGGGTTTGAGTGTTCAAATTTACCTCCAAATTCAGTTTATATGCACAGCTGTTGCTGTAGAAGAAATATGCAGCTATGGACCTTCTCCACACCCTTCTTACACACCCCTAGCTATTTTCCCTACTGTCTTTCCCTCTTTGTGCCACTTTTTCACCACTTTCCTATCAACCCATTTTTTCTTTTCTTTTAAAGAAATTAGCGTGGGGGTAAGCGGGAGTAAGCACTTTTAAGCAGCAGTAAGTGGGTTTAAGCCTGTTTGTGCGGGGATAAGCAATGCCTACACTGGTTAAGCAATTTAGAAGCTGAGTATAAGAAACTGTAACCGGAAGTTAGCAGTACTTACCTCCACGCAAACCCACTTACAACTGCTCAAAAGTGCCTTAATCACTCTGTATCCAACAGCCCTTGTTCTGCCCAGCAACAAAATAAACAGCCTCTGCAAGGATCAAACCCAGAACACTGCACACCATAGCCAAAATGATTTACCACTAAGCCATGTTAGATATACCTAACTCTGATGTTTTCACAAACATATCATCCAGCCCAGTCATTCAACAGTGAATGTATTCCAACATGTAGATGTATATACATAAAAATGCATACATCTATAGATATATATGTCTACATCTGTATGTCTAAATATATACAGCAAGTTATATATATATGTAAGCAGATATATATATATAACTATATAGGTATATACGGACATACATCTGTAGATAATAATGGAAACATAACATGTCCACATGAACCGTTAATGGGGTTGAGAGGCCCCAAACAACATATGTCTTGTACGAATAGGTATACCCCCCCCACAGCCAAACACGTCTGCCCTGAAATATACTACCAAGACCTGGCACGAGATGGCACAAGATGTTAACAGTACTCCATTCCACCTGTATGATGTCAGGCTGGTATCAGTAACATATCATGCAGTACAGTCTGGCTCCCATAGGGAATGTACAATGTGATGTATCAACATCCCTAGGATAGATATACACAGACACATATATGCAGATACAGATATACACATATATATATATATATATATATATATATATATATATATAAAAACGTAATGGACCCAGCAAGTAGCGAAGTATATACACAATGAATGTAAATGGAAAAGTCAAAAATCCAAATCAAAGATAAATAAGACTGGAATTTATTCACGTAAGCGCTTTCACGGTAGATCCGCTTCATCAGACGTAACAACATAGATAGCACTTCATCATTCAAATACACAAGAAACAGGAAATACAATACGTCATATCCTTTAAAATACATCAATAAAAACTTCATAAAACACTTGTATAATGTTTAAATAGTATCAACATCAGTACAAAACAATACATATGGTATTCAAAAAACGATGTACAAAACTGTGCTGAGCTTAGTGTATACTAAATAAGCGGATAATTCATTTCAGGGATCTAGCCTTTAGTATAGGTTTGAGTGGCACATAGTCATTTAGACCCCTGCCACGATGGGCCGCTAGCCTCAATATCCACTTAGTTTCAATAGTTTCAGTACAGTTAACTTGATCCCCACCACGCACACTAGTGGAGGAAACACACAGAACTTGAAATAAAAACATATGTCCTGTGTGGCATAGCATATGCTTAGCTACTGCACTATGAGTTTCTAATCTATTAAAACAATATATGTGGTCTCTAATCCGCTCCCGAAGGGAGCGGTTGGTCTTTCCCACATAGAACATGTAGCATGTTTGACAACACGCTACATAAATGACATTCCTAGTATTACAGTCTGAGTAACATCTCAACTCCCAGAGGCGTCCATCATTGGGATTCCTAAAGAAGCGAGATGTATCGATATACATGCATTGAGGACATAGACCACACTTATGGGTACCTAGATCATATGGCAGACACGGATGCACAGTGTTATTACTCAGCCTCGGGAAACAAAGATGCTGTTTCAGATTTTTTAAATTGCTGTAAACATATCGTGGATGATTACCAACTACAGATTGTGTGTCATCATTGGCAGTAAGAATATTCCAATTATCCTGTATAACTTGTTGCACTGATTGTATATTCTTACTATATGGCAAAACTAAGGCGGTCTGCATTGGTGGAGGTAACTTACCAGGACACGATGTAAATTTAGAAAAGTATGGTTTGCCTCTATTGGGTCTAAGTTTAACGACTTCAGTATAGACTGAATCAATCTTCCCTGGAGGATAACCTCTGTCTAGAAAACATTGTCTAAGTCTAATAAATTCAGATTGAAACACCTTATCATCCGAGCACAATCGTGAAATTCTAAGGGCTTGACCCTTGATGATATTGTCGAACGTTTTGGGGTGGTGCATGCTATCTGGTTTAAGGAAAGATGCTCTATAGCAAGATTTCCTATAGACCTTAGTGGATATAGACCCATTCTCAATCAGAATAGAGACATCCAAGTAGTTGATACAACTTGAGGAATACTCAATAGTAAACCTTAGAAATCCTTCTAAGTTGTTCACATGCTGAAAAAACAAATCGAGGGCACCGCTTGTGCCACGCCAAAGGAGAAAGAGGTCATCGACAAAACGTCTGTAAAAGACGATGTTGGTACATGTCAACATGGCCTCTCTCTCCCAGGCTACCATAACCAAATTGGCATAGGAGTTGGCACAGCTAGTGCCCATTGCTACTCCTGTGGTCTGCCTGAAATATCTGTCTAAAAAGACAAAATAGTTGTGCTCTAGCACTGTCTCAAGTAATAGACAGAGAAAATCAGTCTCTGTAGAAGTAAGAGTTTCAAGTAACAGTAATTTAACCAATTCAACACCACGCTGATTGGGAATGCATGTAAACAAAGAGGTCACATCCATCGTGACCAAAAGCATTCCATCTAAGTTATCAAAACTACTAGCACACTGATATAGATCACCCAAAAATTGGCTTGTGTCTTTTAAGACATAATCAAAGCGAGTTAAGGCCTTTTTCAAATGATAGTCCAGGTAGATGGATAGGGGCTCAGTAAGCCACCCTTCCCCGGCAACAATCGGTCGAAATGGTGGTAGGGTATCATGCTTATGGATCTTTGGAAGTCCATTGATGCAGGGTATAACTGGGAATTGTACTACAAAGTATTCAAACAATTCATTTGTCAGTAAACCTAGACCTTTTTTTGACTGCTGTTGAGAGGGACTTATATTCCTCTTCTTCCATGACACACTTGGACTTGGCTGATAATTTAACTAGAGCTGAATCTGAGGCTTTAGCAGCTTTGAAAGCTAATGATAAAGTTATTATACGACCCGCCGACAAAGGCGGATGTATTGTGGTAATGAATAGGTGTTTTTATTTAGACTCTATGATGGACATGTTGTCGACTGATGCATATGTATCTGCTACTTTAAAAGATGTTGAGAGTTCTCACAGTTCAATACTTAATATGTTAGTAGAATGTAGATCTTTAGGTTTACTGACAAATGAATTGTTTGAATACTTTACAGTACAATTCCCAGTTATACCCTGCATCAATGGACTTCCAAAGATCCATAAGCATGATACCTACCACCATTTCGACCGATTGTTGCCGGGGAAGGGTGGCTTACTGAGCCCCTATCCATCTACCTGGACTATCATTTGAAAAAGGCCTTAACTCGCTTTGATTATGTCTTAAAAGACACAAGCCAATTTTTGGGTGATCTATATCAGTGTGCTAGTAGTTTTGATAACTTAGATGGAATGCTTTTGGTCACGATGGATGTGACCTCTTTGTTTACATGCATTCCCAATCAGCGTGGTGTTGAATTGGTTAAATTACTGTTACTTGAAACTCTTACTTCTACAGAGACTGATTTTCTCTGTCTATTACTTGAGACAGTGCTAGAGCACAACTATTTTGTCTTTTTAGACAGATATTTCAGGCAGACCACAGGAGTAGCAATGGGCACTAGCTGTGCCAACTCCTATGCCAATTTGGTTATGGTAGCCTGGGAGAGAGAGGCCATGTTGACATGTACCAACATCGTCTTTTACAGACGCTTTGTCGACAACCTCTTTCTCCTTTGCGGGCACAGCGGTGCCCTCGATTTGTTTTTTCAGCATGTGAACAACTTAGAAGGATTTCTAAGGTTTACTATTGAGTATTCCTCAAGTTGTATCAACTACTTGGATGTCTCTATTCTGATTGAGAATGGGTCTATATCTACTAAGGTCTTTAGGAAATCTTGCTATAGAGCATCTTTCCTTAAACCAGATAGCATGCACCATCCCAAAACGTTCGACAATATCATCAAGGGCCAAGCCCTTAGAATTTCACGATTGTGCTCGGATGATAAGGTGTTCCAATCTGAATTTATTAGACTTAGACAATGTTTTTTAGACAGAGGTTATCCTCCAGAGAAGATTGATTCAGTTTATACTGAAGTCGTTAAACTTAGACCCAATAGAGGCAAACCATACTTTTCTAAATTCACACCGTGTCCTGGCAAGTTACCTCCACCTATGCAGACCGCTTTAGTTTTGCCATTCAGTAAGAATATACAATCAGTGCAACAAGCTATACAGGATAATTGGAATATTCTTACTGCTAATGATGACACACAATCTGTAGTTGGCAATCATCCACGATATGTTTACAGTAATTTAAAAAATTTGAAACAGCATCTTTGTTTCCCGAGGTTGAGTAATAACACTGTGCATCCGTGTTTGCCATATGATTTAGGTACCCACAAGTGTGGTTCATGTCCTCAATGTATGTACATTGATACATCTCGCTTCTTTAGGAATCCCAATGATGGACGCCTCTGGGAGCTGAGATGTTACTCAGACTGTAACACTAGGAATGTCATTTATGTAGCATGTTGTCAAACATGCTACATGTTCTATGGAATTCAAATTGCCTTCTCGGGAGCGGATTAGAGACCACATATATTGTTTTAATAGACTAGAAACTCATAGTGCAGTAGCTAAGCATATGCTATCTTACACGGGACATATGTTTTTATTTCAAGTTCTGTGTGTTTCCTCCACTAGTGTGCGTGGTGGGGATCAAGTTAACTGTACTGAAACCATTGAAACCAAGTGGATATTGAGGCTAGCGGCCCATCGTGGCAGGGGTCTAAATGACTATGTGCCACTCAAACCTATATTAAAGGCTAGATCCCTGAAATGAATTATCCGCTTATTTAGTATAGATTTAGTTTAGTACAGTTTTGTACATCGTTTTTTGAATACTATATGTGATGTTTTGCATTGATGCTGATACTATTTAAACATTATATAAGTGTTTTATGAAGTTTTTATTGATGTATTTTAAAGGATATGACGTATTGTATTTCCTGTTTCTTGTGTATTTGAATGATGAAGTGCTATCTATGTTGTTACGTCTGATGAAGCGGATCTACCGTGAAAGCGCTTACGTGAATAAATTCCAGTCTCATTTATCTTTGATTTGGATTTTTGACTTTTCCATTTACATTCATTGTGTATATACTTCGCTACTTGCTGGGTCCATTACGTTTTTATCTACGATTCGTACTCTTTTGAGTTTTGGGTTTGTGTTTTTGATATATATATATATATATATATATATATATATATATATATATATATATATATATGTATATATATATATATATATATACATGTATATATATATATATATATATATATATATATATAGATATATAGATACATATGTAGCTACACATACACACACACAGATATGTATAGTAAGATACATATGTAGAAGGTGCACACAATATGGAACGGCCACTATGCCTGCAGTTAACACCTTAACAACTGGACACTGTATGAGCCACCCATACAAATGACAATCGTTGCCTGTAACACATACCCACAGAGAGGTCAAAGGATATAACACCACACACAGCAAATGGGGTAATTTGCATACAGGGGCTGAGTCTATGCAGGACTAGTGCAGGAGCGCTTGTGCATGCCCCTGCAAGCTATTCCTGGATCGCATGGCAGACATATTGCCTGCTAGAGCTCCTGCACTTATCCTGCATGCCGTGTAAGGCTTGCAGGATCCGGGGGAGTGTTTCTCTTCTATTGAAAAGATCTGATAATACCAGAAATTCAGCCCACATTATGTGACACTTGTACAATTGTATTACAAAAATTATATAACATTGTCAAAGTAGCATAGTTAGTAAAATATTAAGTGTGAGCAATATTTCTTTCTTTTGTTGACTTCAGAACAACTTAAATAGTAGAATCTAGTTGCCCAAACTTTGCAGAAAGACTAGTTGCAGACGTTTACATTTCACTGTTAAGCATATCCCATTTCAGAAGTCAAAATAATGGGAAAGAGATGTGCGTAACAGATGATACTATGTAATGTGATTCCACTTGAAGGTATATGTGGAAAAACTAAACAATATTTTTGGAGAGTGTCGAGTATGTTGCCTCAAAGAGCAGATTGCAGCATTCGTGTAACAAGTTCTCATTAAGAAATGAGCAGGTTTAAAAGTTTAAGATTAAATCAGACAGGATAGTAAGAAACTTTGGACTCTGTGATATTAATAAAATGGTCCAAGATAAAACACTACTTGAAATAACAAGACAAAATAGTATTTGAAATAATTTCTGAAAGTTCACAAAAAATGTTTAAGTGATTATTGCTCACATATGATGCAGACTGAGGCATAAGACTGGTGGTCAGTGTAGGCAAAGCACTTGAAATGGTGTGCTCCTCTCTATCATTGTAGTAAACAGTGTGCCATGTGCTAATGAGCAACTACATTAAAAACTCCATAAATAAATATGGTTTCTGCCTTTTTTAATTTCCCCTAATCTTTTGGGTTTCTAATACTATGACGGGAATGGACCCCATTCCTAAGACAAAGTACAATTAAAGTTCATAAAATTATTATTGTTTCAATCTTTGATAGTCAGCCAAAAGTGCTCTTCTCAGCACCCACAATGTGCCCAGTAATGACTCCTTCTGCAATTCATATGGGGTTATGTGGATTGGTAACATATCTAGATACAATTGTAGATTTTTTTTTATAAGACCCATTGCTCCTACTACTATTAGAACTGTCTGAGTATCTTTCTTCCACATTGCTCTTGGTTCTGCCTGCAGATCCTGACATTTTATGACTTTGTATCTCTCTGTATGCAAGACACTGTAGTCACTGGGTGTAGCAATTTCAATGATCAATGCTATTTTTGTCTTCGTTTTTGGACCACTATATCTGGTTTTCTAGCATCTGTCTTTTGAACTGTTGGTAATGGGTGTTCTCATGTGATATAAACATCATTTTCTATGATGCTTTGTGGCTCATGATTCCAGTGTTTTTCAGCCACTTCATTACCATAATGCTTGCACAATCCCCGGTGCAACAGCCTTGTCACATTATTATGCCTTTCAGTATACAGTCCTTCTGCCATTAGTATGTCGCAACCAGCAACACAGTGTGCGACTGTTTCCAGTTCAGTTTTACAAAACCTACATTTATCTGTTTCTCCCACATGTTCAATGGACTGTGTAAACCAGCGTGCACATAGCCCACTATCTTGGGCTGCCAATATTAATCTTTCATCTCTTGGTTTGAATTCATCTCTCCTTAACCATTCCTGCATTTGTTCCTGATCAACATGAGGTTCTTCCAGACGTTTTCTACACTTGTAACTATATTTATGCTTTTTCCACATTTCTTGCCTTCTTATCTGGTCACTAACCTTATAGTCTTTCTTTTCTTTTTTGAAACATTCATTTATTGCCTGATTTTTACCTACTTCTGGTTTGATTTCCATTCCTGCTTGACGCCGATATGCTTCTGCTAGATTAAGCAAAGACGTCATCATAGATTTAGTCCCCTCATGTTTCAAAACTTTCACTACATTTGGGTCTTGTGAGGTCAGAAAATATGTTTGGAGTCCCACAATTGCCAATCTATACATGTAATCAATTTCAAGTAAGCCCATCCCTCCTTCAAAATGGGGAATATATATAATCTTGGTATTCACTGATTTTTATAAATCATTTGGTGAGCATGAAGCATCCTTCTTGTTTTCCTATCTACTCTAGCCAACACATTTTGGGGCCAGTCAATTACTCCAAAACTGTAAGTTAGGACAGGAAGAGCAAATTGGTTTATAGCTTGGATTTTGTTCCTAGATGTCAACGCTGTTTTCAGGATTCATTTAAGTCTTCTAAAGTATTCCTTACTAAGTTTTATTCGCATTTGTTCATGTTTTATTGTTGATCCTTCATCAATTCCCAAATATTTATACACTCCCTTTTGCTCCAGTTTTTTTATATCACATTCTTGTCCCAAACTGATTTTTTTCCTGGTGCTGCAGTTTTCCTGTGTTAAAGGTCGCTTTTGCACACTTATCAAGACCAAATGACATTCTTATATCATCTGAAAAAGTTTTGACAACCTGCAGCTGTGCTTTCAGTTCCTCATCGGATGAGCTATACAGTTTTAAATCATCAACAAAGAGAAGAGGAGAACTCTTCACACTTTTTTGTTTTCTAGGAGCCAAATTGTAGCCATGGACTAAGCTGTTAAGTAAACAGCTTAATGGGTTAATGGCAACAGAATAGCAACGGTCACAGACAGTCACCCTGGAATATCTTCCTTTGAATTTTTTTATCCCTGGGATAATAATCTGTCCTTTATCATGGCTTAATTGCAAAGTGGTCTGCCACTGTTTCATGGTCACTGCAATGTAGTCGATCAGTGTAGGGTGTAATTTATACTCATTCAAGCACTCTTTTTTCCATGAATGTGGGATACTATCAAATGCTTTTTTATAGTCAATCCATGCCATACTTAAATTCTTCCCCTTTTTACAGTTCTCCAGTATGACTTTATTTAACAACAAATGATCCTTTGTTCCATATGACTTTCTTTTATTGCCCTTTTGTTCTACTGTCATAATTGAGTTTTCTCTAAATGGCTATAAACTCTATCAGCATAATTTCCCATGTATAGTTTATACATCGTCAGAAGGCAAGTTATTAGTCTATAATTTTTAGGGTAGCTTGCAGGTTCACTTTTAAGTAGGAGCATTGTTTTGTCTGTTGTTAGCCAGGCTGGTGTCTGTTCGGGGTGCACATATAAATATTTCTTACTCACGGCTAAATCTTTGTGCAAAGATGTTAATACCTTTAACCAAAAGTTAGGTACTGCATCTGGGCCTGGGGTTTTCCAATTAGAGGCTTTTCTTAACTTTGTTTGAATCTCCATGGATGTTACTTCATTCCATTTCATATCCTGCACCTTTAAACTTCTTATTCTTTATTTTACTTCTTCTGTCCATTTAGCATCTTTATGTTCCACAGGATCTTCATAAATACTTCTATAAAATGTATCAGTTTCCTCTTTTTTTGGTGGTCTTTCAATTCCTTTTAACTTGTTCCCCAATTCTCTGTAAAACATTTTTGGGTCATCAATAAATTACTTATTTTGTACTTTTCCTTTATATTTATCTGCGGATCTTCTAAGTTTTCCTGCCTGTGCTGAAATTTTTAGTTTGTTATTTGCGATAGTGCATGATAGATCCTGGTCTGTCTAATACTGTGCACTGCTTTTATCATGTTAGTATTTTTGTTGGTCTATTCCCTCTTCTATAGTCTTCTAACAGTGACACTTCTTGTCTTAATTGCTTTATAGTTTTCAATATTCGATACTTCCATGATGGTATTCGATTTCTCCCCTTCCTTTCCAGCACTACCCTGTGTTCTTGTGGTAGAACGTTATCAGTTATTAATTTAGCAGCACAGTAATATATCCTGATTACTTCTGTTATATTGCATGGATTTCTATGGACAGTCCTAATTACTGCATTCATTTGTTTTATCAGACTTCTGTTTTTTTGGGTTTTATTAAACTTCTGCAGTCTATTTCTCTCATTGATCTTAATTTATCTATCCATGTCTATTAAATCAAGCAACTCTTCTCTTAGCTCATTTTCTTCCAAACTGAGGGCACATCCCTTGTTTTCCATTTCCTGTGGGCATTCTATAGAAAGTTCTATAGCATCTTCCTGTGGCACCTTCTCTTCAATTTCATCCTGTGCCATCTGTTGCTCTGTCATTTATTTTTATTTATTTTACATTTGTTGACCGGGTTAGTCTAGCTGGATACATGTCCATTTTCAGTAGAGGCCTGGGGAGAAAAGCTCCACGTATTTGTACAGAGTTAATAGATGCTAAAAGATTAGACATTATAAATTGTTGTAAAAAAAAAAATCAAAAAAAATATAAGATAATTTTTTATTTTTATTTTTATTTTACATTTGTTTACCGGGCTAGTCCAACTGGATATATTTCCATTTTCAGCAGAGGCCCGGGGAGAAAAGCTCCACATTTGGGTTAGTACAACAAGTCATTCAATAAAAGAAAGCAAAACAGTGGTTAGTAAAAAAAGTACATACAGAATTAAGGTGCAAACAAAAAATATATGAGAAAGTTTATGCTAGAGAGGACATATTACTTCTATTTACAGTATAGGAGTAGGGGAGTTAAACTTAGTAGGATATTCAAAAAGAGTAAATATATATAAGCAATGAAAAAATGCAACCATCTGGAATTGTTAATTAAACTGAAACAGAGACTAATTAACAAAGGTATTTGGAGCTAGTTCTTCAGATGGGAGAGAGTAGGAGGGGGAGGAGAGGTAAAGCTCATAAGTAGAGTCATAAGATTAGTCAGGATTGATGCATGGGCATAGCCAGAGAGTCTTTAGGTGTTGTTTGAGTTTTTGTTTAAAGAGGAAAGGTGATATCATAGTACTTAGAGTGGTAGGTAGTGAGTTCCAGTGTTTACCTATGGTGTTAGAAAAAAGTGAATCGCCTGCAATGTTATTGGACTTAGTTAGCTTCACAAGAGGTTTATTAGAGGAGCAGTGAATTTAGATTAGAATAGGGAGATATAAGATCAGAAAGTATGGGGGTATTTTCTGGTTGGTAAAATAACCTGTGAATAAAGGTAAGTTGGGAGACTAGTAGGGTATTGTTCAATTCTAGCCAGTTTAGTTGTAATAGATTAAGACAGTGGTGAGTTCTAAATGGATTTCCAGTAGCAAATCTAGCAATGCTATTGTATGCATTTGCTAGTTTAGTAAGGTCTTTTTTCTTTAAGTTAGTGTATATGGGAGAGGCATAAAGAAGAGTGGAAATAAGATGAGATTGAGCAAGTGTAATTTTAGCCTGTGGAGATAGAAAGGTTTTAATTCTAAATAAGGAGCCAAGTTTTCTATTTACGGTTTTGATAGTGTTATTAATGTGGTTTTCAAAAGTGAGGTTATTGTCAATTGTAATACCTAACAGTTTAGTGGTAGAGTCAGGGACTATGTGTGTGCCATTATTAGAGGTAATAGAGAAGTCAGTGAGGGGGGACTTCCTATTAGGTCTGAAAAGCAGGAGTTTGGTTTTATTGGCATTTAAAAGTAGGCAGAGTTTCAAGAACCATGCCTCAACTGTGGTAAATATGTTCTGTGTTAGGGTTTGTAGGTCAGAGGAGGTATTGGCAGAGCAGATGAGAGTTGAGTCGTCTGCTTATTGAATGCATGTGGCTTGAGGTATTGCTACATGTAAGTCATTTATGAATAAAGAGAAAAGGAGGGGACCTAGGATGGAACCTTGTGGTACTCCAAGAGTGACTGGCAGAAGAGATGAAAGTGTGTTATCCCAGAGAACAGCCTGTTGCCTGTAACTAAGGTAGGAGGTAAACCATTGAACTGCATTGGTATCTAGTGAGAGAGATTCAAGGGTTTTTAGGAGCAGATGGTGGTTTACCATGTCAAAGGCTTTTGACAGGTCTAAGAAGAGAGCAGATGTTAGGATACTATTATTGCGGTTTTTATTGATACACTCGGTAAATTATAAGAGAGCTGTGGTAGTACTATAAAATGGCCTAAAGCCATGCTGGCATTTAGCTAGTAAATTGAATTGAGTTAAATGGTGCATTAGCTGATGATGAATACATTTCTCCATTATTTTTGCTAGGGGAGATAGGAGAGCTATAGGTCTGAAGTAAGAATACTCTTTTGAGCTGCCTCCTTTATGTAAAGGGATTATGTGGGAAACTTTCCAAATAGCAGGGATGGTTCCTTCCGTTATGGTTCTATTTATAAGGAGGGATATAGGATAAGCTATTGCTTCAGCTGCTTTTTGAAGGTATTCAGATGGTAACTGATCTGCTGATGGGGTACAGGGTTTGAGTTTTAGGATGAGTTTCAGGATGTAGGAAGTAGAGACAGGTTGTATTTGAAATATGGGGAGATTTGCAGGTAAACTGGAGGGGGTGTGTGATTTGTCTATAGTAAGTTTGTTTGCTAAAGACTTAATGGTGTCTGTGAAAAAGGAGTTAAAGGCATTGGCAGTTTGGTCTGAGGTATTCATTTCAGCCCCTGATGGTAAGAGTGTACTAGAGCGGCCTGGGTGTAGGAGAGAATTTAGGGTTGACCAGAACCTCTTGGGGTTGTTGTAGTGAGTTTGTTGTAGTTTACAGTAATAATTCTTTTTATCCAAAAATACAGCTTTTTTAGTGCTATTTCTTAACTGTCTAAAGGTTTGATGGTCAGAAATAGTCTTTGTAGTTCTCCATTTAGCCCAAGATTTATTTCTAAGTAGTATTTTTTGTCTTGTCTCTTTGGATAGCCAGGGGGCAGGCTTAGGTTTAACTCTGATGGATCGTATTGGAGCATGTTGGTCGAGGATAGCTAGGAATTTGCTGTTGAAGTAATTAGTAGCATCTTCAAGAGTTAGGGTTTTTAGAAGATTCCAGTTACAAGCTTTTAGTTCATTTTGGAATAATAATGGGTTAAAGTATTTGTTGCTGCGTAGATGTAGAATAGTAATCCAGTTCTGTAAGGTACAGATATAAATTTTACTTATATACATATATACATATAATTTGTGTACAATAGGATGGATTGTTAATTTGTAATAGGTAGTAAATGAATGAAGGGTGAGCTAAGTGAGTGGGGAGGGAGACAATTAGTCAGGGTTAGTACAGGTGCATAGCCAGTGATTATTGAGATATGGTTTTAGATGTTTTTTAAAAAGAAAAAGAGAAGTCTGAGCTGTGATATTGGAAGGAAGTTTATTCCATAATTTTCCTACAGAGTTGGAGAACAAGGAGTCACCTGCTGAGTTGTTGGATTTAGTAGTATTAATCAGCAGTTTGTTTGAGGAACGTAGATTTTTGAGATTGTTATAAGGTGCGATGAGGCTAGAGAGTATAGGAGTGTTGCTAGGTTGATACAGGGTCTTATGAGCTATTGTAAGCTGGTGAAATTGAAGCTGGTTAAGGAATTCAAGCCATTTTAATTGTTTAAGATTAAGACAGTGATGGGTTCTGAAAGGAGAGCCTGTAGCAAATCTAGCAATATTATTATAGGAAGTTGTTAGTTTCTTAAGGTTATTTTTAGAGATATCAGTATAAATGGGAGCGTCGTAGAGCAGAGTGGATAAAAGGTGAGTTCTAGCTATAGCAAACCTAGCTTCTGGAGTAAGATAGGGTTTGATTCTGTAAAGGGATCCCAGTTTCTTATTAATTCATTTTATTGTAGTGTTTATGTGTGTATCAAAGTTTAGATTGTTGTCCATTGTTATTCCTAGCAGTTTAGTGGTAGGGTCAGGTGAGATAAGGGTACCATTATTAGAAGTGAGGTTGAAATGAGAAGAGATGGACTTTTGGGTTCGGGTGAAAAGTAGCAATTTAGTTTTTTTGGGATTTAGAAGGAGGCAGCGGTGAGAGAACCATTGTTCTACAGTGTTGAAGGCTTTTTGGGTAAGGGACTGAAGTTCGGTTGGTGAGGTAGCTGAGCAGATTAAGGTTGAGTCATCTGCATATTGAATGCAGGTGGAGTATGGAATAGCAGATTGCAGGTCATTAATGAAGATAGAAAATAAGAGTGGGCCTAAAATAGAGCCTTGTGGGACACTGAGGGAGATTGGAAGGTGATTAGATAGTTCATTGTGCCAGAGTACAGCCTGCTGACGGTTATCAAGGTAAGATGTAAACCAGTTCAAAGATAGAGAATCAAGTGAAAGAGACTTAAGTGTATGCAGGAGAAGTTGGTGGTTAACCATATCAAAGTTTTGGATAGGTCAATGAAGACTGCTGATGAAAGACAGTTGTTGCGGTTGTTGTTGATTTAGTTTGAGAATGATAGCAGGGCAGTGGTGGTACTATGGAAAGGTCTGAAGCCATGTTGGCAGTTAGCAAGTAGGTTATTTTGGAGAAGGTGGTTGAGAATTTGTTTGTGGATGCATTTCTCCATAAGTTTGGCTATAGGGGATAGTAAAGCTATGGGACGATAGTTGGAGAAGTCATTGGAGTTTCCCCCTTTATGTAGTGGGATGATATGAGAGATTTTCCAGATTAATGGGACATCTCCTTCGCTTATAGATCTATTTATCAGAATGGAAATAGGGTAGGCAATGGCCTTAGCTCCTTTTTTGCAAGAATTCTGCTGGGAGTTTGTCGGCTGATGGGGAGGTAGGTTTTAATTTTAGGAGAAGGGAGGAAATGTATGAAGTAGACACAGGTTGGGGGTGGAATTGAGGGGGTGGATTAGTAGAAGAAGTGGGTAGGTTAGATATATCAGGTGATAGGTGGCTAGCTAGAGTTTGGATGGTATCTGTGAAGAAAGAATTAAAGGCATTTGCAGTTTGTATCGGATTCTTGGGGTTAGTACCCTGAGGATTGGGTGTGATCAATTGGCCTGGGTAGAGAAGATTATTAATACTAGTCCAGAATGTTTTTGGTTGTCTGAGAGAGGTTTGTTGTAATTGGAGATAATAATTCTTTTTATCTAGCAGGATGGCTCTTTTTCTGCTGTTTCTATGCTCTCTAAAGGTTTGATGGTCTATCAGATTCTTAGTAGTATGCCATTTTGCCCAGTATTTATTTCTAAGTATGATTTTTTGTTTAGTATTGTTAGTAAGCCAAGGGGCTGGTTTAGCTTTGATTCTAATAGAATGAGTTGGAGCGTGATGATCCAGGATGGCTAAGAATGTAGAATTAATGTATTCCACTGCTTCGTTTAGAGGGAGAGTTTTTAATGGTGTCCAATTACATTGATTGAGTTCTGCTTGGAAAAGTTCTGGGTTAAAATGCTTTTTAGAGCGTATTGTTTGGAAGGTGTTAGGGAATATCATATTGGTTTTATGTCTGATAATATATGTTAGAGAATGGTCACTGAGGTCATCTGAAAGGATTCCTGTTGTGTAGGTTTGCTGAGGAGTATTAGTAAGTATCCAATCTAAGGTGGTTGCTTTGTTATTGATTTTATTGGTTATGGTAGGGGATTTTATAAGTTGTGAAAAGCCATAAAGGTTAATATGGGTGGTGGGGTTGGTATTTGTACAGGAATTCCAATCAATGTTGAAGTCCCCAAGAATTATGGTTTCTTGTGGGATATTACTAGAAAGCCAGCTGAGAATATACTCTAGAGTATTATTATTGTTCCCTGGGGGAAGATAAACACAGATGATGTTTATGGCTTTACTTGTATTTAGCTGTAGTTTGGAGAAAATTATTTCTGCACTAGTGTTTGTGGGTAAGTTAAGATTAAGTGTACTGACTTGTAGCTCATTTTTATAGAGGATTGCTACTCCTCCTCCCTTTTTGGAAGTACGGTCGAGTCTGATGATATTATAGCCAGGTGGGGAGATTTTATTGTCTTTAATGGTGGGTTTTAGCCATGTTTCTGATAAACATAGGATATCAAATGGATGAGCCTGTAAGAGGGCATGAAGTTGAGAAATTTTGTTACAAATACTGCGTATGTTTAGATGTGCAATTAAGAGTGAGTTGGTAGGTTTGGTAGGTGATGGGGTTATAGAATTGTCTTGGCAGTTATTTGTTGTGGTAGGGTGATTGTTAGGGCCAGGGTTTGGGTGGATGTCACCATCTAATAGAGATTGATGGGGTGTTAAAGGTTTAGGTTGTTGTGGCTTGCAGTAGAAATCAAACACTTTTCTAGCTTTTAGGTTAGAGAAGTTAATATGTGTAAGTCGATAATATTTGGCTAATTGGTAGCTGGGTTTGAAAATGATATTTAGGAAGTAGTAAGAAGAAGGTTTTGTAGGTGATGAGGTGTGCTTGGATGGAAATGGTAGGGTATTGTTAAGAGAATATTCATAGGAGCTAATGAGATAAGTGGTGGCTAGAGGGGGTAATAAGAAAACCCACATTAAAATTTGAATTTTGTGGAGGATTATAGGGATAGACATTCTAAGGATGGTGAGTTGAATAGAGAAATGGGAGGTAGGAAATAGAAGTACTGTAGAGAAATAGTAGTAGAAATAGTAGTAGAATAGGTGTTAGGAGAAGGAGTGATTAGTGATGGTTTGAGTGGGTGGGTTGTGAATGAAAGGGGTTGGGTGTACTAATTATGTGTTTTCTATGATAGGTGTAAATTTTGGAGGGGTGTGTTCTGTAGGTGGATAAATGTAGGAGCACTGGGGCCGGGTGAGATTTGGGGGCAGGGTAGGGGAGCGGAGAGAGCCCGAAGGGCGAACGGAGCGGGATGAGACTAGAGAGAGTTTTGTCAAGGAAGACAATCAGTGAAGTCTGAGAAATTCAGCAGGTAAGTTTGGTGAATGAAAGTCTGAGAGGGAGAGAGTGAGAGAAAAAATAACGAAGCTGGTAGGAAGAGATTAAGGCTGTTAGAGAATAGCAGGAAAAAGGATACATGGAATAAGGAGAGATGGTAAAAAGGTCAGTGAAAAAGCTGGGGACAATGAGCTAGAGGTAGGATTAGCAAGTGTGTAGCAAATTGGAATACAATAGCTTATAGAGTGACGCCACCTAGTGGCCAGTAAGTTAATTGCAAGAGCTAGGGCTTCTATAGGTGATGGCAGGCTAATTGAAAGATGGAAATGGACCAGATAGAAAAGAGAGGTTAGGAGTTAGAAGTAGGGATACTTTAAGGAGATTAATTAGGTGGGGGGGGGAGTTTGGCAGCTGGCTACCTTGACTAGGAAGCTTTGACTAACCTAGCAGAAGCTTGAACATTAATCAAGTTGCATATAACACTTAGTTATAACGATACATACTTTCACTGGCTTATAGGTTCATAGGTTCATAGGTTTATACTAGGCTAACTGCCCTAGGGCATTTATAAGCCTAGCCCAAAGTTATGTGGCTTACGCCGCCCCTTATGTTAGAAATACTGTGCCCATTAGTTTGTTTTGCCTCTGTCCAGTAGTGACACAGAGATGATTCCCGGGGTAAACCTTATAGGATGGGAAAAGTCTCTCAGGGAACCAGTAGCTACTTCTTTAGTTAGATTTAATTTTTGTGGCATCCAGCGGATTAAATTCAGTTGTTTGGTGTAGGGGCAAACCGAAGCACACAGCTGGTAATATAGAGAAAGAAAGAAAAAAAGGGGATGAGGCATGCAACACATACAACAGAAAATCAGGTTAAGGCTATTCTTAGATAGACAGCATTCAATGTAACATTCAAAGAGTATTCTTGTTGGTGTATCAGAGCTCTTATGCACTCTAATTCAGTGTTACATTCTAAGAGTATTCTTGTTGGTGTATCAAAGCTCTTATGCACTCTAATTCAATGTTACATTCTAAGAGTATTCTTGTTGGTGCATCAAAGCTCTTATGCACTCTAAGCTACAAACTCAGTCAGCTAATTAGAATAAACACAGAGTTACATTTGCTAATTTAAGTAGGAAAAATCCATTAACAGACAATCAAGTAAATTACACTGTGTGTTTAGTATATATGTCTCTAATATCAGTAAACTGCGCTGAGATATGTAGACTAAAAAATAAATGGTTAGTTTATTAGCTATACAGGGTATTAGGGAACTCACTGGCCTATCACTCCTCAACATTGACTGCGTCAGAGTTTCCACAGTTTCCTGTCCTTTACTTGCTGTCTAACTTCAAGTGAACATTTATACTGGCTTCCTGTGGAAGACTCCAAAATATCTTGATATGGCACCTGACCAATTCCTTCCTGTTCTACTGGTTTCCCCTTAATTTTAATATCCATTGCTTTATCCTGTTGTGGTGCTTTCTGCTATATATATTCAAATATGGCTATACAGTGTAAAGAAGGCATAAATAACTACAGGACAAATCAGCTACCATGCAGTTAGAAAAGGACATTTCAGCAAAGATAGTACCCGATTCCTCATAGCTTCAAATGGGCATATCTAAAAGTGTGGTATTGCAGATAAAAAAAAAATATTTCCATTTATAAATGCTGCCATTGCAAAACGTTACTTAGTACCACATTACATCTTTCCCTTTGTATTTCTACCATGGAAAGCTATATGTATAACAAGCTACTACCATCAGTCAAAATCAGCAGCAATGCCAATCCACGCCACGTTGCATGCACAAGTACTGCATATTAAAACATAATTGTAATAAATAACAGTTCTTGTAGCCTAGTTTTGAAATTTAAAAGCCAGTTTTATTTACAAATAAAATGAAAAAATCCTTTCAAAAATGTATAATTTTAAGAATAAGAAAGTAAACATACTTGCTTTCCAAAGTTGGTTCAAATGCAGTGTCCCTCTGCACTCAATGATTCCAAAGTAACTATTACACAAAATAAAATATTACAGGTACAAAGTATGACATAGTTCCTGAAAGGCAGAGAAAAATCCAAGAACCTTGCACTTCTACTGAGGTAGAATTAAATCCCAAGGAGCTTCTATATGTAGAATGCACATCCACACAGGCAGAACAAATCCATACAAATACCCAGGGATACGTCCGTGTGGCTTCTCCTCTTAAAGTCAAGCCTCTTGTCTCCTAGGATTACCCACCATACCACCTTCCTTCTTCTTCTGGTCTCTATAGCTCCAGCCAGAGACCTCCCCGACCCTCCTGAGACCCAATGTCAGAAATATGTCTTACTTTAGTGCACTGTGCTTTGAAGTATCCCTGTATGCAACTATCCATCAATAACCTTAGTCTTTTTAGTATTTATAATAGGACCATTCACCACTGTGCTGTCAGGAATAGTGCTTTTAAAGGGACTGGTCTCCACTATGCTAAATGACTCTCCCCTAGAAGAGGCCCATTGTTTCTAGCATCAGCAGATTGGTTGTGTGCTTTGCCATAATGCACAGTCAGTGCACAGTGAGGCAGCTTTGATTTGGCATCCTTGCGTAGGACTAGCCATTTAAGGAGAACATGGTATAACATCACGACAGACTTTCACCTCAAAAGGTAATACTTCAGGTGGTGAGAACCCAGTTAATGGCTAAACATTCTCATTCTACAGCTGAGTAGCATTTCTCAGCAATACTAAGCTTTCTACTAATATAGTAAATAGGGGGCTCCTTCCCTTGGAAATCCTGAGACAAAACTGTACCTTGCCTACCTACCAGACATCCATATGTACTAGGAATTGTTTGTAAAAGTCAGGAACTATTGGTATGGTTAAGTATGGGTTCTAAGCATGGCATGTTCTTTGACTGTCTAAAAGGTTATTCTATTACATTTGCCAGCTTTACCTTGAATAGAGCTTTAGCATTCATCACTTAAGAATGAAGGCAAGCATTATTTATTTATTTATTTTTTATTTAACATTTGTTGACCGGGCTAGTCTAACTGGATGTATGTCCATTTTCAGTAGAGGCCCGGGGAGAAAAGCTCCAGTGATTATAAAAGTTTAAACATAGTCAGGCAATACAATACAACAATAGAAACATATAGAAAAAGAGCTAGTGAATACGCATAGTAATAAAATAAGGTTAGAGCACAACTCAACAAATATAATGAACAGAATACGTTAACTTTATGAGGTAGACTTTACAAGGCTAAGGTAGTAGAGATGGTAAGGATTAAGAAGGTAGTAATGGATAGAGAGGAAGTGGAAGGATTAAGCTGGGTAGGTGCAGGAGCAAAGCCAGTGTTTGTTGAAATGAACTTTCAAATGTCTTTTAAAAAGAGGGAGGGATGATAGAGATGTGATATCAGAGGGTAGATTGTTCCATATTTTTCCAACGGAGTTGGAAAAGAGACTGTCACCTGCAGAGTTAGAGGGTTTGGTTATATTAATCAGTTGTTTGTTGGAAGAGCGTAGATGTTTCAGGTTGTTATATGGTGAAATGAGGTTAGAGAGTATAGGAATTTTAGTTGGTTGGTATAAGATCTTGTGTGCTATTAATAATTGATGAAGACTGAGTAGGTTGGGAAATTCAAGCCAACCTAGATGTTTTAAGTTCAGACATTGATGAGTTCTAAATGGGGATCCTGTGGCAAATCTAGCAATGTTATGATAAGATGTTGCAAGTTTCTTGAGGTTGTTTTTGGAGAGATTAGTGAAGATGGGGGAAGCGTATAGGAGAGTAGAGATAAGGTGAGATCTGGCTAAGGTGGTCCTAGCTTCAGGTGTCAGGAAGGGTTTTATTCTGTAAAGGGATCCGATTTTTTTATTAACAGATTTGATAGTGTTGTTGATATGGGGGTCAAGGCTGAGATTATTGTCAATAGTTATTCCTAATAGTTTAGCTGTTGAGTCTGGAGAGATGAGTGTGTTGTCAGTGGAAGTAAGAGTTAAATTGAGTGGGGCAGTTTTGCGTGAAGGTGAGAACAGTAGCAGTTTGGTTTTCTTGGCGTTAAGGAGTAGGCAATGGTCGCAGAACCATTGTTCAACAGTGGTAAAAGCTTTTTGGTTGAGTGACTGAAGTTCATTTAGTGAGTTGGCAGAACAGACTATGGTAGAATCATCTGCATATTGGATGCAGGTAGATTGTGGGATAGCAGATTGTAGGTCATTGATGAAGATATAAAATAGAAGGGGGCCTAAGATGGAGCCTTGAGGTACACCCAAAGATATAGGAAGGAGATTAGATAATGTATTTTTCCAGAGAACTGCTTGCTGGCGGTTTTCTAGGTAAGATGTGAACCAGGTTATGGATGGAGGATCAAGTGAGAGAGATTTTAGTATGTGTAGAAGAAGTTTATGATTAACCATGTCAAATGCTTTAGATAAGTCAATGAAGACTGCAGATGATAGGTAGTTATTGTTGCGGTTATAGTTGATTGTGTTGGTGAAGGAGAGTAGTGCATTGGTAGTGCTGTGGAAGGGTCTGAAGCCGTGCTGACAGTTTGCAAGTAGGTTATGATGTAGAAGGTGGTTAAGAAGCTGCTTGTGAATACATTTTTCCATGATTTTAGCTATAGGGGATAGAAGAGCTATAGGACGTAAGTTAGAAAGGTCATTAGATTTACCTCCTTTGTGTAGAGGGATGATGTGAGCTATCTTCCAGATAGAGGGGAAAATTCCTTCATTAATGGATCGATTTATCAGTATAGAGATGGGGTAGAAATAGCCTTGGCTCCTATTTGTAGGAATTCAGCTGGGAGTTTGTCAGCAGAGGGGGTGGTTGGTCTTAGCTTTTTGAGCAGTGATAAGATGAAGGAGGTTGATACAGGTTGAAAATGAAAGGAAGGAGATGCATTTAAAGCAGGTAGGAGTAGCTTAGAGGGGTCACGAGTTAGGTGACTAGCAAGGGTTTGGATATTATTAGTGAAGAATGAATTGAAGTCATTAGCTATTTGTGTGGGGCTGTCTGGTTTAGAGTCTTGAGGGTTGGGTGTGATAGGTTGGCCTGGGGATAGGAGATTGTTCATACTGGCCCAGAACTTTTTAGGTTCCTTTTTGGAGGTTTGTTGAAATTGGAGGTAGTAGTTTTTTTATCTGTCAGGATGGCTTTTTTTGTAATGTTTCTAAGTTGTCTGAAGTTTTGGTGGTCAGATGGGTTCTTGGTGGAACGCCATTTCACCCAAGATTTATTTCTTTGATTGATTTAATCAATTTGATTGATTCATTACTGGCAAAAGCAGGAGCAAACTGCAAACAATGGCTAGACAGGCCACAAATACATTTTCACTTGATTTCTAGTTGTTCATGTAATGCCAGTTTAACACTGTTTCTATTATTTTCATCCTGTGGTTTCACAAGCTCTTGGCTTATGGCATAGCCCTAATAATAGGCCTGTGCCATTCCATCTTATACTCAGCCAGATGGGCTGCTAATTTTGCTTTACACAAAGAGTTTACAACAGCGTGAACTTTGGACAAATGACTCTTACAATCTTCAGAGAGCCTTGCAGCATTATCCAGGTAGGTTGCTGCATATGAGATGTGGGTATCTAATGATTTTGTTTGTCACCCACTGGAATACTTTGTGAGCTCCATAGAGACCAAAAGGCAGGACTTTATAATAGAAGATCCAATTAGGGATGGTAAATGACATTTTTTCCTTAGTGTCTTGGGCTAATGGGATTTGTCAATAGCCTCTGATTAAGTTTAGAGTAAGTCTAAAGTAAAGTAAACAAAAATTTAACCTTGCCCAGTTTCTCAGTCAGTTCATCAACTTGAAACACAAGTTGACAAATTACATTTATATATGCTATTTAGCTTCCCAGAATAGTTATTAAATCATATCACTACACCAGGCTTTGGTACAAACAAACTATTCCATTCCCCCTGAGATTCCTGTAATACCAGGTGTTGGCATTTTGCACAATGCACCCCTAACTTCTCAACAATGGGACTCTGGCATTCAATAGGATTTTTAAGTGCACTTTCTCTACAGGCATAATTTCTGTGTCGTGCTGATTTAAACTGATACTACCAGATGACTCTGAGAACATGCCCTTCACTCTGAGTACAAATTCTTAACTTTCTGTTTCTAAGATGGTGTCTCCCTGACTTTGGCTTCCACACATGCTGAAGGAACCTGAGCTTCCACTGCAAATATACTTTTTTCAAAGTCTTTTGTAGGAGTTTATCTCCATGGTTTCAGAACATTTATATGAAATAACTGTTCTAATTTCCTTTCCTCTAGCTGTCTCACCTTATAGTTTAATTCATTTTCTATCTAGATTACTTCAAAAGGGGCTTACCACTATGCAAGAAATGTGTTTTCTGCAGTGGTTACTAACAAGGCACCTTATCATATTCTTTGAACTCTCTCAAATAAGTACTTCTTCTATATCCTCTGTTGTACCTGCTGTGTCCTTTCCTGTGCTCTTTTACAACAGGCATCACCATTCCTAACCTGTTCTACATGTCTGAAAAATATCCAATTACAGTTTTAATGGAAATGTTTTCTTCCTCCTGTGTTTTATTTGCTATCTAGCAAGCCTTGGGGAAGTCTGCCATAGAGAAACTCAAATGGAGTGAATCCATTGCAGGCCTAAGGTACTTCTCATAAAGTTAAAAAATGGATAGTTTAGGAGTTTGTCCCAGTTTTCTCCATCTATATCTACAGCTTTTTGTTACATTGACTTTAATGACTTGTTTAAGTGTTCAGCTAGCCCATATGTTTGAGGGTGGTGTATAAACTGCCTTGCTTAAGAAATGAAGTAGGATGTATGAAGACATTATTGAAACTACCCGAGCAGCTTCAAAAAGGCCAACCTAATACAAGTCAAAAAGAAAGTGAGCCGCTTTTAGTAAAGTTGGAAAAGGTAATGTATAAAATGGAAACAGAGCAAAGAGACATGTTACTAGAACTTGTAAAACAGAACAGATGACAAATTCAGATGCAAGTTGAGACTGTTTATTGACAGAGTAATACATATCATATATTAGGAGATTTTTAAGACCTAAAGGACGCAGACATTCTATTAAAAGCAAAGTATCAAGGGATGAAGCATGGAAATAATTTGCCCAAAGCCCAACCCAAAGAGAAAGAAAATAAAGTTAAGAACTCCATACAAAGTTTTCCTCACAGTGAAGTGCATGAAGATGTCATTTCTAGACAGCAAAAGTGCAAAAATGTGATGCTTTGGCTAAGTTTATTAAAAAAAAGAAAAAAAATCTGAAAGTGTGAGTAAAGAAAAACAACTGAATAACTGACATTTACAAGTGAGGAACAAGAAGATTCCTTTTGTAAAGAGATACAAAGATATAAATATCCCAAACCAACAAAAAAGCAGCAAGCAAGCAGGAAACAGCCACGGGGAGTATGCCAAAATCACAATAAGGCACAACGCCACTGAAGAACACAAATCCAAAGGATGTACGAAAAAAGTTTATTTAACGTCCCACAGCAAACACGTTTTCGTTGCCCATGCAACTTCTTCAGAATACAAGTCAATCAAACATACCATGATATCTTATATACAACAGTTGATAGATTAATATAATAATTGACTAACAATCAATTCTTAAAGCAGTAGATGCAGATTTTTATATATACTGCTATAGCAAAAATATTTTGATCATAATATGTTGTATTGTTGAAATGACATGACATGTATGCTGAAAGTACCCCAAAGAGATTAAAACAGTTTAAAACACAAATAATAAAGAAATAAAAATAAAAATAAAAATTAATTCCTCAATGCCTAATCATAAAATATGAAAACAATAAAAATAAAAAGTTTTTTTATATATACATAAAAGAATGTAAAGTGTATATATATATATAAATTTATCCAATCTCAATATTGTACACAATTTTAGTAAAATATTGTTAAATAAACCATTTCTCTTACAATGCCTTGTATTCAGTTACAACAGGTCCGCATTAAGCTTCAAATAAGGCATGATGGAAATAAGGTCATTAAGGCCCGGAGCCTTGTTTGAGGCTAACAGTATCTGCCAGCATGTCTCCCTATGTGATAATCTGGCTTCCTCCCCTAGGATTTTTTGGTATTGATTCCAATACATAAAACATAAAAAATGCTGATGGACATACCAAAGTATGCTTGTAAAGTGCATTTGTGCTGTTTTGTTTTTGAATCTCATAGTGATGTTCGTATATACGTCTTTTAAGCTGTCTTTCAGTCTTGCCCACATAAAATGCTGGGCAAGACCTGCAGACAGCCAAATAAACCAAACCTCCAGAATTACAATTGTGATATTTTTGTGAATATATCTTCCTATTTCTGCTTTCCAAATATAAATATTCCTGATTAATGATGTATTTACACTGTCTGCAATGCCCACAGCGAAAAGTGCCCTTTCTGGTTTGATTAGAAATGCTTACATAAGTGTTTTGTTCTAAAAGATTTTTAATATTAAATCCTCTTTTGTAAACAGTATTGCATGCCAAATCTTTAAGATTATTCAAATCTGTAAATTCCTGAAAGGTCTCAATTTCTTTCTGTATAATATGCCTAATGTGTCCTGCGTCTTCACTAAAGGCAGTAACAAATGTCAAATTTGAACTAGTAAAATTAGAAATAATTTGCCCAATACATGTATCAACAGGACCCCTACCCAAAATAGGGCAAAATCTAGTGCTCCTGGCTTGGCAAACCTCCTCCCAAACTGATTTTATCAAAGGTATGGGGTATCCCCTGTCAGCAAACAACAAACTCAATTTTTCACAATCAGTTTTGAATTGCTGATCATCCGAGGTCATGCGTGAGACCCTTACAAATTGTCCCTTAACAATGGACCTTTTTTGAAACTTGGGGTGAGAGCTGGAATAGTGCAAATAGCTGTTGGCAAAGGAAGGCTTTCTATATACACGGGACCCAAAATTGTTAACATGTTTGTAAAGGGTTACATCTAAATAATTAACCTCATGATCTGAAATTTGATACGTAAATTTCAAAAATTCAGTAGTAGAATGCAGATAGTTGACAAATTCTTCTATACATTCCCTAGGTCCTGTCCAAAAAATGCAAATGTCGTCCAGAAATCGGGTGTAATGGATCCAAAACTTAGAATACTCACTTTGTAGAACAAATTTGTTTTCCCATACGGACAAAATCATGTCCGCATAGGTTGGAGCGCAATTGGCCCCCATGGATACCCCCGATGTCTGCTGAAAATATTCCCCACCAAAATACACATAGTTATATTTAAGCACCAGTTCCAATAAGTGCATAACGAGAACCACATCATTGTTAGTAACACCTACACATGCCCACAATGCCTCTTCCATCCAGGCCAGACCAATTGTGGATGGGATGACCGAGAAAAGATCTACCACATCTATAGTAACAAATAGTAGGTCAGATCTAAACAATTCACTGGTGATCCCGCGTAAAAATTCCCATGAATCTTTTAATAAATGTTGCTGCTTGCCCCATAACTGCTTTAATTTCCAGTCCAAAAATTTGGAGAGGTTGTGGGTTTTAGACCCCTGGGCAGCAACAATAGGTCTCAAAGGAGGGTCTATGGCATTTTTATGAATTTTGGGCACTCCAAAGATGGTGGGAACTTTGGGGTGTAAGTTACTTAGAAAAGAGTAAAGATCCTGCTCAATGACCTCTTGATCCAGGAGATCCTGGATGGCCATGTCAATCTTCCTCTATGACATGTGTACCTCATTTAGAGAGACAATGGTGTATTTGGTGGTATCATTTAATAAATCATGCATTTTTGCCTCATATATCATCTGATCCATGATGACAGTACCGCCCCCTTTGTCAGGTTCCATTATCCGGACCGAGGTATCACTACTTAGGTCAGTAAGAAGGGCATTCTCTGCCTGTGTAAGATTAGAATGGTTTTTAAACCTACCTACATGACTCCGTATCATGTGCACAATCCTATTCTCCAAATTACTGATTTGTGGATGTAGTGGGGGATTGTAAGTACTCGATTTTCTAAGCATGAAACAAGGAGCCATATTGTCAGATCCAAGAATGAGCTGTAAATTAAGCTTACGCATGAGCAGTTTGACATCAATAATGGTATTAACCAAGTTGTAATTTCTACTCGGTACAAACTTGAAACCCTTTGTAAATAAAGAGAAACAAAGTTCATTAATATCTGTGTCACTATAATTGTAAATGTGGTACCCATTGAGTGTGTATTTAAAGAAATTACCAAGCTCTGTGACCTCAATATTCCCATGCTTTACCATTCCTGATTCTGATCTCTTCTCCATCCCCTGCTTTTGCCCCCGGCATTCCTGGGGGATTGAGGTGCTGGATATTGCTGTTGGCCCTGTTGTTTGTGGGCTTGCTGGCGAAGACGTTCTGATCTCCTGGGTAAAAAATCAGGGTCAGAATATGTTTCGTCTTCAAATGGATGTAATGGTGGGGGTGAGGAAAATTCCTGTCCAGGGGACTGTATATCCCATGTGTTGGTAGTGTCCCTATACCCCGACTGATATAATGTACCACCCCTGGAATTGGGTGGGTTAGGGTACTGCCTGCCTTCCTGATATTCCCTGATGTCTCTATTAAGCTTCCTATATTTTCTATTAAGCACTATATTGCACTGATGGTCTACCTGTGTTCTAAGTGCATAATATTTACGTTTTTCTGATTCTATAGTAAACTTTAAATCTGTAGTAACATTTTCATTAAGTTTAAAAATTTCAAGTTGTAAAGCATTGATTTCGATGTTATTTCTTTTAATAATGGCTCGGACAATGCCAAACCCACATTCATCAAATATCTTGATTAGCTCAGTATGAAAATCACTCCCACAAGTGACATTATTGGGAAACTTATGTACACGTAGACTCTTTGGTACAATCTGTTTCTTAAGACATTCATGTAAATATAAATTATCTAACTGCAATGTCTTGTACCTGAATAACGTCTGTTCAAGAGTCCGCATATTGTCCGCAAAAGAAATGCCACCAGTGTTATAACTTTTGTGATTTTCATTAAACAGGAAAACGGGTTGATGTTTAACCCATTCAGAAAATGTAGAGGCTGGATGAACCACAGAATCCGACCGAGAATGTCCAGGGCCATTAGAAACACTGTCATTGCCTTCGCAAAAAACGGCCGGTGTTTTGAGAAAGTTATTGATATCCACATTGTCCATATCTTCCGGATGGCTTGGTGCATCTTGTAAAACAGCTGGTACGGAAGAACCCGCCATGCGTGGTTTGAAAATTTTGAGAAATTCACGCTGTTCAGCTAGAACGGACTGTAAACCTTGACTGAGTGGTGTGAGTAATTGGACTAGCAAGGTAGGTTGGCCCGTGAGTTGGCGCGTGTCCGCTGAAATAGCCGGTACACCCTCCTCCACACTAGCGCCGGAAGCACCAGAAGAGGCAGTTCCCAAGCTTGCCTCCATGACAAACCAAAAAAACAAACAAAGCTGCAAAGTAACCCAAACCAACAAAAAAGCAGCAAGCAAGCAGGAAACAGCCACGGGGAGTATGCCAAAATCACAATAAGGCACAACGCCACTGAAGAACATAAATCCAAAGGATGTACGAAAAAAGTTTATTTAACGTCCCACAGCAAACACGTTTTCGTTGCCCATGCAACTTCTTCAGAATACAAGTCAATCAAACATACCATGATATCTTATATACAACAGTTGATAGATTAATATAATAATTGACTAACAATCAATTCTTAAAGCAGTAGATGCAGATTATTATATATACTGCTATAGCAAAAATATTTTGATCTGTTTCTAAGATGGTGTCTCCCTGACTTTGGCTTCCACACATGCTGAAGGAACCTGAACTTCCACTGCAAATATACTTTTTTCAAAGTCTTTTGTAGGAGTTTATCTCCATGGTTTCAGAACATTTATATGAAATAACTGTTCTAATTTCCTTTCCTCTAGCTGTCTCACCTTATAGTTTAATTCATTTTCTATCTAGATTACTTCAAAAGGGGCTTACCACTATGCAAGAAATGTGTTTTCTGCAGTGGTTACTAACAAGGCACCTTATCATATTCTTTGAACTCTCTCAAATAAGTACTTCTCTTCTATATCCTCTGTTGTACCTGCTGTGTCCTTTCCCTGTGCTCTTTTACAACAGGCATCACCATTCCTAACCTGTTCTACATGTCTGAAAAATATCCAATTACAGTTTTAATGGAAATGTTTTCTTCCTCCTGTGTTTTATTTGCTATCTAGCAAGCCTTGGGGAAGTCTGCCATAGAGAAACTCAAATGGAGTGAATCCATTGCAGGCCTAAGGTACTTCTCATAAAGTTAAAAAATGGATAGTTTAGGAGTTTGTCCCAGTTTTCTCCATCTATCTCTACAGCTTTTTGTTACATTGACTTTAATGACTTGTTTAAGTGTTCAGCTAGCCCATATGTTTGAGGGTGGTGTATAAACTGCCTTGCTTAAGAAATGAAGTAGGATGTATGAAGACATTATTGAAACTACCCGAGCAGCTTCAAAAAGGCCAACCTAATACAAGTCAAAAAGAAAGTGAGCCTCTTTTAGTAAAGTTGGAAAAGGTAATGTATAAAATGGAAACAGAGCAAAGAGACATGTTACTAGAACTTGTAAAATAGAACAGATGACAAATTCAGATGCAAGTTGAGACTGTTTATTGACAGAGTGATACATATCATATATTAGGAGATTTTTAAGACCTAAAGGATGCAGACATTCTATTAAAAGCGAAGTATCAAGGGATGAAGCATGGAAATAATTTGCCCAAAGCCCAACCCAAGGAGAAATAAAATGAAGTTAAGAACTCCAAAAAAGTTTTCCTCACAGTGCAGTGCATGAAGAGGTCATTTCTAGACAGCAAAAGTGCAAAAATGTGATGCTTTGGCTAAGTTTATTAAAAAAAAGAAAAAAAATCTGAAAGTGTGAGTAAAGAAAAACAACTGAATAACTGACATTTACAAGTGAGGAACAAGAAGATTCCTTTTGTAAAGAGATACAAAGATATAAATATGAACTAAATGACCATAGTCAGCAGAGCTGGGATCAGGAAGAGAAACTCCAAAGGAATAAGAGAATTTTCAGTGTACTTTAGAAAGAGACGTTGAGTAGGCGCATTCAGTAATTGAAAAGTTTACAAAATAGTACCCATGTTTACTTGTCAGACCTAAAAAAAGAGGAATTCTCTAAAGCATGGCAGGTTGTAGAATTCCTTGAATGTTGCCAAGAAGACTAATTGGATGCATTTTCTTCTCTAAAATACCTCCATGCACCAAAGTGTAAAAAAAAAAAAAGATCTGTGGTTGCCTTACCCAACTGTAATAAGAAAAGGAAAGTCTTGTAGTAAGAGAAACTCTAAGTGAAATGGTGACTGAGATATAGTTTGTAAAACAAAATGATGAAAGTACAGAACAGCATGAGGATGCTGGAGTTTGCTCTTCAGTGCAAGGAAATGAGAAACATAGCCAAGCCAACAAACTGTAGAAGCCTTATGTTACAGTGCATTCAGTAACACACTAAGACTGAACTGAAGAAAGAAACCGACAAGCAAAGTTCTGCGCCGAAAAAAAAAATCAAAATGCAGAAACCTTGAACATGAATTAAAAAACTTCTATTCTAAACACAAGAAAGATGAGACAATGGCAAGTAATGTGAAGGCATGCTTCAGAGGGTGCATGATGGTGGGATCATCTTCACAATGAGAACTATCATAATGTTTCTAAACTTCCTGAAGTAAATGAACTTGTGACAGAGCAAGCAGAGCATCACAATAAATGCAGATAAACAGCCTTAAGAACAAGCTACTATAAGATAGAACAGAGGAAATTGTATGTTTTTACAGTGCCCAAATAAACTCCAGTGCAAGTCAGAAGATTAATTGCAAACAAAGATGGAACAGATCTATGAATGTGCTACTCAAGTGCCACTGCATGAAGACTTTGACCAATATTCATAGTCTGGGGCTTAAAATGTTTAAGGAAAGCTGCAGACTGTGCAGCACTTAAAACATATTTTTTTAAAAGAAAAGAGGTTTATAATGTTTTATATAGGGGTATCCTTTTGTGAACAACCTGATGGCTTTGTTAAAGAATAGAAAGGGGGAGACATGAAAGACTGGAAAAGGGGAGGCAAAAAAAGAGGGGAACATACAAGGGGGAACATCAAGAGGGTTTGTGCTGGAGGCGGTGGGAAAGGATGGGCACAATGTTTTTCTTGGGGGATAGATGCCCTTATTTTTTCAAATTATTTTTATATTGGGGTAGAGTGGGAAATAGGTAAGAGAGTGTAGGAGAAAGGATAAGGTAAGAAGGGCTGAGGAAGTGCCAGCTGCAGTGCCAGTTCACACAGCCTCAAACATGTCTCCTGCCAGATTGTGTTGCAGTGGAGGACCCCAATGTTTAGGGGGAGGGGCCTGCATTGATATGGTGGTCAGCACCAAATGGGGGAGCATGTCGTCTATACAATGAAGAGAGGCTTCAGCTGAATTTTAATGTTCACTATCTCCACCAGTACATCCTCTACCAAGCTCTGAAGCCCCCTTTTGGTGAGGTTTGCCAGGCTACCATTGCTGGAGTGTCTGCAGGATTGGTCCCTCCACCCGACCCTGCGAGGACATTTTTGGATGGGCAAAGGGTGATCTCTTCCTACACTGGGAGGTACATACCTAGCTTGCTCCTGAGATTTAGGTTGTGAAACAAATTGATAAAAGTACTGAACAACATGATGATGTTCGAATTTGCTCTTCTGTAAAAAAAAGGAAAATAAATGAAAGAGAAACAAAACAATAAAGGAGAAAGAAATGCATTATCAAAATAAAAAAGAGAAAAAAGGAGTGGGCACAGCAAATCCATTGAAGTATTGCAGTAAAATCTTTATTGATGTAAAAGTTGTGTAAGTGAAGTGCTTATGGAAACACTGGGTGTAGTGATTTGGGATGGCTTTAGTACATAGTAAGAATGGTATGAGTAGTGCTTATGCATACTTCGGATTAATTCAAATGGCAAGGGCTTATGATTTCTTGAAGTGGTATGTGTGTATCTCTCAAGATATGTACATACAATGCATTCAATACATTACTAAAAATACCTTTTGTTATTATTCAAAGTAATCAGGTTAAAAGCATTAATATTCGCATGAACTGTTATGGTTTTGTTACATTTCTTTCTTCTGCAAAGCTATAAAAATAATTGTCTTATTACCAATAAAGAAAACAGTTGAAAAAATAGTACAGCAGCTGTAAATGCACATATTTCACTTTTATTTTTACAGTTATATAATAATTTTAAAACTTTTTTTGCATGCTTTTTCTGCATATTACAAACCAGTAAGAACAATCTCTTGGACTTCAGTTATACTATAATTAAAAGAGAGAAGGTAATTCATTTTTACTTGTATTTGCACTTGTTTTATGTGTGTGTGTGTGTGTGTGTGTGTGTGTGTGTGTGTGTGTGTGTGTGTGTGTGTGTGTGTGTGTGTGTGTGCGTGTGTGTATATATCCATATACCTGTACAAGTAATAACTCTTCATGTCCTTCTTTTTATTTTCTCTTACATATGCGTAACTGCATGTCTTAGTATTCAATAGGAAAATAAATATGAAATGTGTGTGGAATATTATTTTCAAAATACAAGTAACACTATACTGAGGTATAACTAATTCAGGAACACAGAAATGTAGCAATTTATGGAAGTTTGTATTTCCTTTTCTGTACAAATGTGTCTGATTTGATAGGTAAAGCTGAAGCAAAACATTTCTCAGTATAGGTTGTGCTGGTCATTTACTTGGTACAGCATTCCCACCACTCCCCTATCCCCACTGTATCTAGATTGCGGTGTCTCTCAGATGTCAGCCATGTTCCATGTGCAGTTAGAATACTTTTGAACAAACAACTGTGTTAAGCAACTGTTTAGTTACATTTCTATGGTCTACACTAAACTGGCTTTATGTAATATGCTGTTATAAGTAATTGTATGCAATTGTAATAAATTTTACACATGTAATTGCAATTTTAATTTAATTATTTATAAATCTAGTTTCAAATACTTCTACGTGTAGACCAATACATGACTTACACAGTTATGTGTGTAGATTATTAGTCTTCATATTTCCATATATTATTAAAATCTGTTAGTGTTAATCTTCAATGCTATTAAAAAGATGCATGTATGATTACAAACATGCTTATGATTTCCTTTGTATTTCATAGGTTCATAGGTTCATAGGTAGGTAGTAGGCTATCGGCCCTGGGGCCTGTACAAGCCCAACCAAAAAGGTACCCTGGCTTTCGCCACCCAAGAAAATTATTTTCCTGTGCCACTGTTGAGCAGAGCCACAGAGGTGATCCCGGGGTGAATTTTCTATTTCCCATCCCATCATCAAGATTTTTCTTGAAGAGTGCTAATGAGGAGCTTTGTTTGATATAGATAGGTAGTTTACTCCAGAGTATGGGAAGTCTCTGGGACAGGAATCTATCCCTCTGGCATGTTCTGTTTATTGTGGTGACAAGGTTTAGGTCCCTACAGCGTGTAGCTCAGAGGGATTGGGATTTCTTTAAGTGGAGCATGTCCAACAGCTCTGGGTTTGACATAGCTTTGTATGTTAGGCAGAGATCACCTCTGAGTAGGCGATATGTGACGGAGTAAAGCTGGAGTTTTTTTAGACGGTCTGTGCAGGGCATCTGTTTGAGGCCGGTAATCCTCTTTGTGAAGTATTTCTGCGGCCTTTCCAGTTGGTGTAGATGTCTTGTGGGGTACATACCAAAAGGGGCGTTGTACTCTATAATGGGTCTAATGAGTGATGAGTAGAGGGGAACAATGACCTCTTTTTTTTTGGATGAGAAACCTTTTGTGATGAGGTGTGCCACGTAGAAGGATTTCCTGACTACTGTGGTGATGTGATTATCAAAGGAGAGACTACTGTCCACCTGTGTCCCAAGGTCTCTTATCACACTTTCGTTGTCATTTATACTACCGCCTATGTTGTAGTTCATGGGTACAGAGTTTTTACCAAAGGGGATGACAATGCACTTTTTAGCATTGAGCTTGAGACCATGGTTTTGACACCAGGCATCTGTCTCAGTGAGGCCCTTTTGTAGGATGTCCACATCGTTAGGAGTTTCAATTATGGCTCCTAGTTTGCAGTCATCTGCAAACTTCATTAGCCAACGACCTTCTGTGTTAGTCTGTACTTCAGAGAAGTAGATACCAAACAGGAGAGGGCCCAGGACTGAACCCTGTGGTACTCCACTTGTCACTGGTCTGAAGTCGGATTTGGAGTTTGCTACTTTCACAGTGTGGGTTCTGTCAGTGAGCCAGTTGGCAACCCATCTTGTGACATAGGAATTTATACCTAGTTTAGTGAGTTTATAATAGTATTACAAGTAATATTTTCAAATGCACATATATTTCTTTGAAAATAGCTGTAGTTATGCTAACCTGTTAAACTGTTTTCTTTATTTATCTTTAATATGACTCATTTAGAAAACTATTTTTTACTTTCTATAGAACTCTGTCCTTCCTGCCACAACCTCGTCTACCTACTCGGCCAGTTGGTCTGCAGTATGATTCTGCAAATCATCATAATGGTGACGGCACTGGTGGCCACAGCATGTTATACCTGTCACTGTTGACAGGTGTTCATCCAACTCCTACCAGATTTCAATTTTTTCCAGGTACTATATCTTGTGCATGCCTCATTCTTATCCAAATACAAAGCATTCAGAAGGTAGAGTATGATCATGGTCTCCTTATCAAAGCAGCTAGAAGCACGGCCTCATGCCTTCACAGGAGTTGCCATCTTTCAAATTGCCAGAACAAGACTGAGGAAAGTATGGTCAGGGATGTATTAATCAGTGTTAGAACCACTCCCTTTGGGGTGTGACATCACCTTAACCAAACCCTCTTTACTAACAATGGTCATTACAACAGCTGTTGATAATATTGGCAAGTTTGGTTTAACCAAGACTGCTTTGCCGCGCAGTTTTTTAAAATGAAAACAGTTATCCTTCCATTCTATGCTTGATTAAATAGAAATATATGATTAATATATTAACTGTGGTGGCACAGTAGTGCAGTGGACAGCATTGTTGCCTCAGAGCAAGAGCTTCTCTGGTTCAATTCTTGGCTGGGGTGTCTTCTTTGTGGAGTCTGCATGTTCTCCCTGTGTTCATGTAAGTTCCCTCCAGGTGGTCCAGTTTCCTCTCACATTCCAAAGGCATTGCAGGTGGACTGGGCACCAAATTGGGCATTGGTGTTTGTGTGGTATGGAAAAATTAAAGCAGCAGAGCTAGCCACCTGGTGGTGTAATCCTTGGCTGTAGATGATTGTCATTGTTGAAGTGACACCCCGACCCCATGTGCAAAAATTGGAAAAAAGATTGTGGATGAATGGATATAATTAATCATTTTTAATGATAATGCATATTGGCAAAGTTTTTTTTGTATCCTAACACTGGTATGTGTTTGTATCCTAGCACCTTTATGTGTTTGTATCCTAACACCTGTGTGTGTAATGTGGTACAACAGATTATTTATTTGGATTTTTTTTTGGCAGGGGGGATAAATGTCACTGCGCTATTTTTAAGTTTTAGGAAGTTATGATTTGCATGAGGTGCTAGGGTGTGACCCACAGTGTTGGATGGACAAGGATTATACTTCAGATTGGACAAGGATTATACTTCAGATTGCTGCAAACCTGACATTTACTTGATTCCATTTTTTTTTAATTACATTCTGATTTTGGCTAGTCTAGGCCATGCTTACATTCCCGTGGCAAGTTTGGGATAGCTGCAGAGTGCTGCAGGCAGCAGACCCATCCGCAGCTCATCCATGTCACTCTGAAAAGTATTCATGTTACTTTGGATACACACTTGTAGTCTGTCAAATGACAAAATTATCCAATATGCCTGGGGAAAATCTGCGTACTACTACAGTTCATAGATATGAATGTAAATTAGCCTAATTTCCATATAACACATATAAATGACCCTGAATGTTCATCAATAAGTTGAGTATTGCCATATTAGTCAACCAATATCCGAGTTTGGTGGCAAATGCATTAGGATACCACAGACAAACTACAGTAAGGAAATATTTTTAAAAATGTTATTATTTAATAAGAAACCCTTAAAATGTTATTTCATTATTGTATTAAGGATCATTTGTAATGAACTTACATGTATGATGTGCATGTTATGATAGCATTGATTGTTGTAGATTTCTGTCATGTTAAATGCAGTAATTTATTACAGGCTTTTTAATGTGATAAGGATATCTAATGGAAAATAAGGAATCAAAGCAGACAAAGGATAACTTCAGCCATAAGGAAAATCGTGTCCTCATGGCAGCACTTCGGACATATGGGAAACTTATTTTTTGTAAAGGAGGGCCCAGACAAACTGAGAAGAACAAGACCTGGAAGCAGATAGTTGTTGAAATCAATACAGAGGGAGGCAGAAGCCAAGCATTTGCACAATAGAAGAAAAGGTCAAATGATATGGCAACACATGCTAGAAGCAAAGCCAGGCAGAATGCAATTTCCTGTACCACTACAGTGGTGGGAGGGGAGGGTGGTGGACTCCAAATATTATTCAATTAAGGATACATTCAGACCATCCACGGGATAGCTATGACACAAAAGATGGTGGGATAGGAATAATTAGAGTTGCTATGGACACTGTTACATCTTATCAATGTCTGCAAAACTCGTGTGCTCATTGTTCAAAATCAATAGAATGCATTTATATAGACAGAGAATGCAATCCTGACAAGGAACAATGCAGTTCAGCACATCAACATTAATTATGATAAGGTGAACCTTGTACATCAGCAAAGAATGGAAATGAATACAGTGTGCCTGGTAACTGTCCCACTCACTCCCTTGTAGGCATACTGTACTGTATGCTGTTGCATTATTATCAATGTTTTAAAATTTTTTTTACAGAAAAAGGAATTCCACTATACCAATAAATCTGGATGTACATGGGTGTTTCTGCTGTTGCTGCAGCTGCTGATGATAACATAGGTATATTTATGAGCCAGTCTGAAGGAAGTGGCAGGCAGTACCCAAGTTTAATGACAAGATCTCTCACCTCACAACATGTCAGTAACTCTACATAAAGTGACAGTGCAACATGTTAAGCTCAAGTTGAAATTCATGGCTGCACAAGAGGAACACTCCTGCACCTCTACACCACTATCTACTAACCCAGAGAAACACTTTGAGGATGATGGAAGGCATTCAAAGGTAACACTGTCCACAGTGACACCTTTATAAAGGGAGCCAGGTACAGGCATATCTTACAGCTACCCCAGAAAGCACCTAAAGCATTGACTGCCCAACAGGAAATGTGCCATCACATTGTTAGTATTCAGAGCACTGCCAGAGAGTCAGCTGGAAATGGTCAGAGTCCACCAGGGTATGAGTGATGATTTCCAGCAGTACTTCAAAATAACAGACAGCAGGAATAATACCATGGTCAAACTGATGCATAGTATGGTAGCACACCAAGCATCAGTAGCCACCTCCATTTGCACACTAGTTATTTATTTATTTTAATTTGGGGAGCGGAGTGAGCATAGCGAATGGAGCAGGCCCAGCCCCCACAGGGAGAACAGCTGAAGAACTATCAGTTTAAGGTGAGTAATAAGCCTAAAATATCAGTATCTAACAAAAGTTTAATCTAAGTAGCTCTGGAATACTTTAAATAATTATCACTGCAAGCACACAAACATGATTGTTTGGCACATATAGAGAGAGTTGTGATTAGTATAGAGACTATGCTGAAAGTAAAAGCAAAAATTTACTAATTTGCGCAATAAATGCTTGGGACTGGAATACTGTGTGTGTGTGTGTGTGTGTGTGTGTGTGTGTGTGTGTGTGTGTGTGTGTGTGTGTGTGTGTGTAAGGCTGATTCAAGGTATTGGCTGGAACCCTTCACTGATGTTGTGCATATACCTTTTAAGCCTTAAAACGTTACAAAAACTAAGTTGTAATTCACCTATTATAATAGAAAAGCTATAGGGTGTCAGGTTCTTGCTTCCCGGAGGTTTTATTTAGTATTTAATTAGGACATACTAGAGTCAAGCCGGAGTCAGTCTTACAGGGGGCAAAGGATGGGGTACTGTCTGGACATGTGGAGGGAGATCACATGACTCTACTGTTGCTTCTGAGTCAAAGTGAACAAGTATAACACATTTCACACAGGCCACTTCAATGTCCATCTACACCTAACAGAACCTCAGATTTGAGGTCACAATTACAGTTACACAGCAGTATGAGATCAGTGACAGCAGGATCTGACAGCAGGATTACCTGTATGAAGTAGGTCATGACATCAGACTAACTCACCTTAAAGTTCTCATGGTAGCCCCTCTCCAAATCATTTGCACCATCACCTAGCCTATCAATGGGAGATTTGATTTTGAATTACTGTAAATGACTTTCAAAGTCACAGCTGTCTGTTTAACTGGATTAAGAGTTCTGGGGAAGAACTTTTCAAATGTATACATTTCATCCATGTAAAACTAGTATGTAAACTGTCAATGAATGTTGGACAAAAAGCAATGCTACACAGATTACCATTCATACAGGTGGCAGGTATATAAAACATTAAAATAGTCATGAACAAATAACTTCAAGAGAAATATATCATAAGCAAATGTCACATTAAAATGGGTATCCTGCCATGTAAACTTAGACTGCTGCTACTTCACCTTCCCCACTTCACAAATGATGACAGTTTCTGAAGTCAGTATTTATTGTGGATGACAACATAAAGTTAATCTGATGTGCAGTCAACAGAATAACCTAAACAGAAATAACATATATAAATAAAGCATTATAATTAATTTTTCTTACATTTGATATACATTAATTCAGGAAGTATTTCACTGTTGTCAGAAGTTATTCATGAAAGAAGACAAAAATGTGAATTATTTTCTATTTGATACCTCTTGACATCACCAGGAATCAGTGAGCACTCAGGCATGTCAATAACATGAGCATTATTTTCTAACAGATAATAACAAAATATTTTGAAGATAAGAGAGAATGTCAGATGAATAATGACAGCAGACCATGCACCACATAGCATAGCCCACAGATATCACTGCATGCATCAATTATACTCTGTGTTTTTACAATAAAGGAAACACTAACCCAGATTTCATAAGTTCATAGGTTCATACTAGGCTATCTGCCCTAGGGCATTTATAAGCCTAGCCAGAGTGTGTATGGCTTTCGCCACCCATTTTAAATTAATTTTGCTATGCCCTTTTTCGAGGTTAGTATACTGCGCTTCTGTCTAACAGTGACACAGAAGTGATACCCGGGGTAAACCTACGATCTCCCATCCACTCATCAAGATTCCTCTTGAAGAGAGTCAATGAGGGACTCTGCCTAACCTGGACTGGGATTTTATTCCAGAGTGAAGGGAGCCTCTGGGTTATGAATCTGTCCCTCCAGCATGTCCTATTTATTTCAGTGCTGAGGTTTAAGTCCCTCGAGCGTAGCTCGATGGGATTTGGATTTTCTGAGGTGCAGCATGTCCATTAATTCCGGGTTGGACATGGCTTTATAAGTCAGGCACAGATCGCCTCTGAGCAGGCGGTATGCCACTGAGTAGAGCTGGAGTTTCTTTAACCGGGCAGCATCGGCATCTGTTTGAGCCCCTTGATCCTCTTGGTGAGGTACTTTTGGGGTCTTTCCAGTTGCTGCAGGTGTCTGGTAAGGTACATCCCAAAAGGGGCATTGTACTCAATTATGGGCCTGATGAGGGATGAGTAAAGAGGCACGATGACCTCCCTGATCTAGATGTGAATCCCTTTATGATTAGATGGGCTATATAAAATGTTTTTCTAACCACTTTGGCCACGTGGTTGTCAAATGAGAGATTGTTATCAACTTGGGTCCCCAGGTCCCTAATTACTTCTTCTGTACTTAATGGATTACCACCTATGTGGTAATTTGTGGGCACTTTGTTTTTGCCAAAGGGATGACTATACACTTTTGGCGTTTAGCTTGAGGCCATGGCTCTGGCACCAGTTGTCTGTTTCTATGAGGCCCTTTTGGAGGATGCTTGTGTCAGCTGGAGAGTCTATTATGGTGCCCAGTTTGCAGTCATCTGCGAACTTGGTCAGCCACAGTCCTTCCATGTTGGCCTGTACCTCCGAGAAATATATACCGAACAAGAGAGGTCCCAAGACTGAGCCTTGTGGGATGCCACTTGTAACTGGTTTGGAGTCTGACATGGCTCCAGCTATTCTAACCATGTGGGTTCTGTCCTTGAGCCAGTTTGCAACCCATCTAGTGACATAGGGGTTTATATTTAAGCTGGTGAGCTTATCTATAATGCCCGAGTGGGGTATTGTATTGAAGGCTTTTTATGAGGTCCAGGTAGGCTGTGTGGACCACCTTCCCTTGTCAATGGCCTTGGTGACTGTTTCAAAGAAATTGACCAGGTTTAAGAGGCAGGATCTGCCCTTAACAAAGCCGAACTGGGTAGGATCCAGTGTCTGTAGGTCCCCAATATCTTTATTTATAAGGTCCATGATGATCCTTTCCATAGCTTTGCAGACCAAGCTAGTGAGACTTATGGGGCGATAGTTTCCAGGATCCGTTGAGGCACCACCTTTGTGGAGAGGGACCACTGTTGCTGTACGCCACTCTTTGGGTACATATCCTGTAGTAAGGCTGAGACTGAACAGTAGTTTTAGGTTTGGGTTTAGCTCTTCTTGGAGTTCATGTAGGACGCAGTCCGGGACACCGTCTGGTCCCATTGATGCTGTGTTTCTTGCTTTGGAGAGGGCAGCTCTTACCTGAGCATCTGAGATGTCAGGGGGCAGCACTCTGCTGGGATAGATATTAGCCCTTTTGGTGGGAGGGGAGAAGTTTGCGCTGAACCTGTCAGCTAGGATGTTGGCAATGTCTGTGGGTTCGTGTATTTTTGTCATTTTGGACTAATTCTGAGCATATCTGGGAATTCCCACCCAGGTTCCTAACATAACTAAAGAAAGCCTTGTGATTATCCTTAGTGTCCTGTGCAATTTTTCTCTCAAGCTGGCCTTAGACGATTTTATGAGTGCCCGTAGTTTTTTGCTAATACTGATCAGAGATGCCTTCCCTTTTTGGGATTTTGCTCTGTCATGTAGTAGCTTCCTCCTTCTATTGTATAGTTTGTTTATGGCTTGGGTCCACCAGACAGGATGTCTGCCTTTGGAGGATTGGGTCTTGGTTTTATTTGGGATTGCATGATCCATGCATTCCTGAAGGTGTTCATAGAATGCATTTATAAAGGATTTTGTGGTCTGGGCCGTATTATCCAGAGGCCCGGGGGCTTTGAAGGATTCCACCTCGGTTTTGAGGAGTGTGAAATTTGCTTTAGAAAAGTTTTTCACTGTGGTTTTCTGGGCATGGGGTGGGGTTGGGATGTGAATATCCAGTGAGATTAGTTTATGGTCTGATCTTACCAGTGAGGGATACACTTCTGGTCTGGAGCATAGAGTCCCCATGTTGGTGATGATCAGGTCCAGTATGTTTTCCCCTCTTGTGGGAGTGGTAACAAGTTGTTCCATAGCATTTGAGTTTATAATTTCTAGGAACCTTTGGGCTAGGGTGTTGGAGCTAGAGTAATGCTCCCAGTCTATGGTTGGGTAGTTGAAGTCACCCAATATAATGGTGTTTGGAGAGACCTTCATATTTTCCAGTGTTCTCAGGAAGGCCGAGTGGGGTTCCTGGGTTTGGGAGGGTGGTCTGTAGCAGGCTATAAACTGGAAGGCAGTTTTACCCACTGTTAGTTGCACATGGATAGTCTCTGATGCTTCGTGCTGTGCCACCAACCTGGAGGTGTGGGTATCTTTGACGAATATTGATACTCCCCCTCCTTTTGTGGTTCGGTCCAAGTTTTGGGGCTGAAACGCATGGTATGAGGTATAACCTGGTAGTGCTGGGGTGCTCTCGAGAGCCTTGAACCAGGTTTCTGTTACTGCACAGATATCGATGTTCTCCATGCTAAGGAGAGTTTTGAGTGCGTGCATCTTGAGGTTTAGACTTCTGGCATTGAGTAGCATTACTCTTAGTTTCTTATCCCTTGTGATACCTATGGAGGTGGGTTTGTCTTTTGAGCCTTGCCTAAAAAAGGCACTATGGGGTAGCAAGAGCCTTTGCCAATATCCGAAAGCCCAGGGGTGACAGGTGCAAGCCGACCCTAGCGAAGCATCGTGGCTTGTCGAGCATGTCATCCCAGGCTGACAGGCATTGGATCCCCTTTGAATGACACCAATACTTAAGCCAATTGTTGAAATTGATAATCTTGTCTTCATACTGTGGCATCATTCTTGGTGAGGGTAAGATGCTACTCAAGGTCAGGGTCATACTGGCCTGGGCTACATGCGCAGAGAGCTCCTCTATGTCTCATTTCATGTAGTCCAGGGAGGTACGTCTCAGGTCATTCACACCAGCATGGACAATGACTGAGTCATATTTGTACTTGCCTTGGAGTGACCTGAGTGCTTGTGTTATGTGGCGGATCCTAGCACCCGATAGGCAGCTCACCGTGACCTTCTCCTTGTTCAGCCTGGTGAGCGGGACGTCATGGTCCATAGTTCTGCTCTAGATGCCACCTTTTTACCTGTGCAGCCACATACTGTGCATGAGCCTGTCGCATGGGATCCCTTACTACTACTGCAAGCTGGTCATCAGTTGTAGTGGGACAGGAAATGGGAATTCCAGTGGCAGCATGGGTCACTCCACCACCAGACTGGTGCATGATAATGATATTCGGAACACAACATGCAGTAAACATCCTCTATGCAGTAGCTGGGTCATACTGAAGGGCACCACAGACTCATCCATGTACCTGAAATGGCACTTCAGGAGGCCAAAGACCCTCTCAATGACAATATGGGTCTGGAACAGGGATATGTTATATGTCGCCTGTTGGATTTCTCATTGGTGTCATAAGACATGGCTCCAATGGATATCCAGCATCACATCATCACCTGAAAAAAAAAACATAGAGAAAAGGGGGGAGCAGGGAGACATTTAATGTGAATAACTACTTAAGTACAATATAACTATATATATATATATATATATATATGCATTTTACTGTATTTCATTACTGTTTAACTGTATTTTTTCATACCGTAAGTTCTGTTTTTTTCTGTAAGTGGTTAATCTGTGCTTTTTGTAAGTTTTACTGTGTTCTTAACCCTTAAATTGAATAGCATAGCCTGGATACAGGTTTGTTGCATCCAGAGCTGCAGCTGCACTATTTTTAACCCTTTGTGAGGTATTCCACCTACAGATTCTCCCTTAGTAGCACTTGTGTGATCACCTAGTAGTTCTACTCTTATACCTTCCACCCTTCATCCTCTTAGCTCTCTCTGGCCTCTCTCCCTCATTTTCTGACAAATATAGATGGACAATTTCTTACACTTTCTCCTTCCAGTCTGGTTGATATAGGCATCCTGAGACAGTGTAGCAACTGCCTCATGTACATGGACAGGTCTCTACTACTACCACCTAGAAACACAATATTGAGAGATGCAATTATATTAAGAACCTAGAATCATTGTTCTCTCCCCTGCAAGCCAGTATATCTGACACTGATAAGCTTGTCACCACAAACACCATACCGTAAACACCAACCACACCTACACAACATACACTCACATATGCGGAGGTCCTCAAAAAAACATTCCCAAACAAAAGAGACCTCCGAGGCAAAAATACAACACACGAACTCCACTGCCCACCACACCACACACCACTCATAGTCCACACACTTGTGTCTCACAGCCACTAAGGCCTAAACATAAATCCAACATATTAGTAATAGGAGAATCCATTGTGAGACACACAGATGTGCCCCTCACCAGGCTGGATAAGGAGAAAGTCACGGTTAGTTGTTTGTTAGGTCCCAGAATCCACCATATTATCCATGTACTCAAGTCTCTCAACAGTAGGTACTGTTATGACTCTGTCATAGTCCATGTTGGTGTGAGTGACTTGAGATGTACCTCCCTGGACTATATGAAGAGAGACATGATCGAGCTCACTGAATATGTGTCCCAGGCAGGTATGTCCCTAGCTTTAAGGAGCATTCTACTGTCAACCAGAATGATGCCTCAATACAAACAGAAAATGATTGACTTCTACAATTAGCTTGGTTTTTGGTGTCATTCCAAGGGGATCCAGTACCTCACAGCCTAGGAAGACATGATTGACAAACCACAGCACTTTGATAGAGATGGCCTGCATCTGTCTCCCTTGGGCTTCAGGCTCCTGGCAAAGGTTTTTGCCTCCCCTATAGTGCCTTTTTGTAGGCAATGCCTTGAGGTCAAAACCACCAACATGAAAATTTCATCAAAATGCAAATTAAAGGTCATGCAGCCAAACGCTAGGAGTCTAAACATGAAACTGTACTCATTGCAAACATTCTTAACCCTGGAAGATGCTGACATTTGTGCAGTCACAGAAACCTGCTTCAAAGCTGTAGTGAGCACCACAACCATATCGGGTTACTCATCCTATCATACATTCAAACCCCAAACCGTGGGCAGAAAAGCAAAAGGAGGTGGAGTTGCAATATATATAAAAGACATACACACCTCCAGGCTGGTCAAACAGTATGATACACAGGAGACACTTCAGGTGCAGTTAACCATTGATATGACCCCTAGTCAAATCATTTTATTTATTTATTTATTTAACATTTGTTGACCGGGAATGCTAGTTACAGGCATAGCTAGTTACAGGCTCCCAACTTTGGCTCAAGATGCCCGCTCTACCTATCTAGACCTCTTTGAATCTATCAACCCTTTACCCTGATCCTGGGCAACTTTAACTATCCAACCATATAGACTGGAATAACTACTCATGCCAAAACACAAATGCCCAGAGATTCCTTGATTTTGTCAATGCAAATACCTTGGACCAGCTGGTCGACACCCTCACAAGAGGTGAACATATTTTGGACCTGGTATTAACCAACATGAGTAATCACTGCAGCATCCCTATAGTGTCACCCTCCCAGGTAAGATCTGACCACAAAGCGGTCACTTTCAAAGTCACCACCCCCCTGCCCCCCCCCCCTCAACTAAGGCCTAAGAAAAAAAACTTCTCCAAAGCTGATTATAACCTCCTGAAGGAAGGTATAAACAGCTTCACAGCCCCCTCCATAGGAACTGGCACATATGTCCAATCCTACACCAAAGTACTATACTAGCATTTGTACAGCTGCATGTAATCAGGAATACCTGAAAGGACAAAATCCTCCTCCACAAGGAAAAGTAAACCTGTCTGGTGGACATCTGCAATAAATAAACTCTATAATAAAAGGAAAAAAAAATGCTGTCCAAGACCAAGAAGAAGCAGGCACCTAATTGGAAGCAATCTCTCCTTAGCTTGAACAAGCAAATAAGAGCACTAGTGAAATCCTCCAAAGCAAACCCCTCTGCTCCCCCACATCAGTAAATCAGGACATCCCCAGCACCTGCCCCTGTCCCCTTATCTCTAGGGAGCAAGTCATCACTGCCCTTTCAAAGGCAAAGAATACAGCTTCCATGGGACCCAGTAATATCTCAGGCTGCATCCTACAAGAACTCAGGCAGGAACTTGCTGCACCATTAGGCACCCTATTCAACCAAAGCCTGAGTACCAGCATCGTCCCAGCCAAGTGGAGGACAGCTACTGTGATCCCTTTGCACAAAGATGGAGTGTCCTCAGATCCAGGAAATTATAGACCCATCAGCCTAATTAACCTGATCTGCAAGGCCATGGAGCAGATTATCATGGACCTCATTAACAAGGACATTGGCAACCTCCAAACACATGATCACATACAGTTTGGTTTCATCAAGGGGAGATCATGCCTGTTAAATTTGGTCGACTTCTTTGAGACAGTAACCAAATCCATGGACGAGGTGCACACTGCCTACCTTGGCCAGGCCAAAGCCTTTGATACTATTCCCCACTCAGATATAATAGATAAGCTCGTTCAACTAGGCATCAATCTGTATGTTACCAGATGGGTAGAAAACTGGCATACTGAAAGAACCCACCTAGTCAAAATAGGGGAAGCCACCTCAAGCAGTAGACCCGTAATAAGTGGTGTACCCCAGGGATCAGTCTTGGGGGCATCTCTTTTTTGGGATATATTTTTCTGAGGTGCAGCCCAATACCAGTGTGCTTTGGCTGAATAAGTTTGCAGATCACTGCAAGCTGGGCACTGTCATCAATTCCCTTATTGATGTGGACATCCTCCAAGAAGATCTCACCTAAACAAATGACTGGTGTCGGAAACATGGCCTCAAACTGAATGCCAAAAAATGCATCATCATCCCCTTCGGGGAGAGTGAAGTCCCCACAAATTATCACATTAATAACAAGGTCCTAAGCATTTAATCAGTCGTGAAGGACTTGGGCACTTAGGCTGATAGCAAATTGACTTTTGACCACCATATCTCCTCCATCGTATGGAAAATTTTCTACATAGTCCACCGCATTAGTAAGTGTATCACATCCAAGGAAAAGGTGGTCATAACATCCCTGTATTCTTCCCTTATAAGACCCATTATTGAGCATAATTCCCCTTTTGGCATGTACCTCACAAAGCAAATTCAGCAGCTGGACAGACCACAGTGGTTCCTCACCAGAAGAATCCATGGCTTCAGAAATCTACTCTACATAGATAGGCTAAAGGCCCTGTCCCATTACTCAATCTCATATAGACACCTCAGAGGAGACCTTTGTCTGGCATACAAAGCAATCTCACACCCCCCCCCCTTGATGAGGCTGCTGCATATTCGCAAGTCAAGCTCCACTCGAGTAACTCACACGGGCGACCTCAACCTGATCTGTGACATCAATAGGACTTGTTGGCAGGACAGATTTGTGTCCCAGAGATTCCACCTTCTGTGGGATAGACTCCCTCTCCATGTCAAGCAGAGTACCTCATTAACCCTTTTTAAGCACAAGCTGGATAACTGGATAGGAAACAGAAAATATACCCCTGGGATTCCACCTGTGTCCCTGCTGGACAGGGGCATCAGGTGCTGTCTTGTCGGAACATGGACTAAATTCTTGGCTAGGCTTGTAAGGGTCTCAGGGCCAATAGTCTAGTAACTTCCTATGATCATATATATATATATATATATATATATATATATATATATATATATATATATACACACATATATATATATATATATATATATATATACATATATATATATATATATATATATATATATATATATATATATATATATAGTTATAGTTTTATATATATATATATATATATAGATATATTTTTTTTTTTTTTTTTTTTTTTTTTTTTTTTACTTACCAATAAAATGACTACTGAGCATCCTTCTATGCACAAAGAGGTAGTGCAGTGAGGTAGTGAGCCAGATATGATAACATTATGTGCGCTGACAAGATGCTGGGCAGAAATGTTGGTGATGCACTCCCATATATCACACACTACCTGGCAGCTGGTGTAATGGTAGTGTTTCCTATTGCAGTACCTCTCCCTCTGTGGACCAGGAGGAGCCCTAATTGCAACATGAGTGCTATCTATTACACCAATTACCTCAGGGAAATGTGTCACCCCATAAAAGGTATGTATAGTACTGGCTTGATCCTGAGGTGATACTGGGAAAGCAGTGTACTAATACACGTGCCAAGAGTACAACCAGAAAATGCTGCAGTATCCTTGAGGCAGAAGCCTGTGAGATCCTGAGTTAAGCTTTGTAAGGTCCCCCTAGGAAGTATAGTGAGTGCTAGACCATTTGTGTGCACATGGACAAGAGGTCCACACATTCCTCCAGTGCCTCTATGGGGGGAGGTCACACATACCCACTAAGACCATTATATTATCCCTGTCCACTGTAAACCTATCAAGGATTCCCCTGCTTGTCAAAATTGTAAACAGTAATCCTTTGCTTATATTTTTGCCTTCTTGGCCAGAGAGCACCACTGGATGGAAGTGGTTTTGGCCCAGCCAAGAGAAGCAACTGAGACCTAGAAATAGCAAAGCTCATAGCAAGTGAAACATTTTTACCGACTTTAACTCTCTGATAGATTTGGTAAGGCTTCTCTTTATATAGCTCATCTGTGACCAGCGCTGAAAGTGGAAAATTTTGACTATGAATCACAAATGGTGTAAAACATACTTCCTTAGCATATGAAGATTTACATCACTCCTCATTTGCATCTCATTATTTGAACATTTGCATAAGCACATTCAAGGTCATTGTGCATTTGTGTAAACAGCCTCTATGAATCACACCTCAGCTGTGCTCAACCACAAACATCTCAGATTGCCTCAGCACATTTGTGTAACTGGCTATGAATACCAGCCTTTGCCAAGATTCTAAGTAAAGGTTTGCTATTATGACTTTAGCTGTGACAGTCCCAAGCAAAGAAGTTAGGAATGATAAAAACAGTATTCAGAGTCACTTATAAGAAGAATTTACTAACTTAAAGACATTCTCAATGTCTGAAACTTTACTTATATTGGTTACAAAGAAGCACACTAACCATGGGTAGTTAAAAACTAAGCAAATGACTGCCAAAAGTAATTCAGGAATTTTTGTAAAGAAAATTAGGACATTCAAAGCAGCCTTTTGCAACATAGCCTTTACCAAGCTGGTAGAGCTCAGCATTGGCCAAAATAGTATTAAATGATCTGAAAGTTACCTCCATAACAGAATATTCCTGGTCTTCTCTAACAACCTTTCATCCACCCATGGGAATCTGACTACTGGAGTACCTTAAGGATCAGTTCTAAGACGTTTCTCTTCTCTTGTCTTCTCTTCTCTTCTCTTCTCTTCTCTTCTCTTCTCTTCTCTTCTCTTCTCTTCTCCTCTCTTCTCTTCTCTTCTTCTCACTGTTCATTAATGACCTCCTAGTAGAACTTCCTTCATTAAACATCAGACTTCATGCAGATGACGTTCCCCTACTCCAAGCAAAGATATTTCCCTCTTCACTACAATCTCAGCTTCAGCTTTCCTTCAATAATCCATGCCTCTGGGTGCATTCCAACAAACTCCTTATTAACCACAACAAAGCTAATGTAATGTTCTTCTAGTCACCTTAGAAGTCCTACCCTCTACCTCATACTACTATCTCAGATAATAACAATGTCATCATCTTTGTCACTGAGTATACGTATTTAGGTCTCACCAAAGGCAATAATTCACTTTTTCAGTTTGGACGCTGAGTTTTTGGCAGAATCTGAGAATTTAAGGGAAATGCTAAAAGAGCATACCCTGGTTATTTGATTGATGAAATTATTACTGAGGTAGCTATGAAAAGAAGTTCAGTTTGGTTTAAACCTATTCTAAGTGGGAAATGTAACACAGGGGGATCACCAGCTGACATTCCTGATCATCTAGATTGGAATATGGAATATGGAACCTGTGACTCAGAAGCCATAGTGTATAGGGACAACTTTTCTTTAAAATTGATTACAGCATTCTCCCTTAATGCCAACCATTTGAGAGACATTTTGGCTAAAAATTGGGCAATTTTGATAGAAGACCCATCAATTAGACAGAGGTTAACAGATAAATCAGGGATTATTTTTAAATAAGGCAAGAATTTGAAAAACATATTGGAGAAAAAAATCTTATTGCCGTCCCTTAAATGCCAGAATGTGGAAATGTGGCAGATGTAACCTTTGTAAGTTTATGGGAGTTTCCAATTCATTCTCTATTAATAATGGTATTTTTAAGATCATGGACAAATATAATTGTGACAGTGTTGGTGTGATTTATGTTGCTAGATTTCAACTTTGCCCTGTTTTTTATATTGGGAAAACTAACAGGCATTTGAAACAAAGAGTTTATGAGCACCGATACAATATCAATAGACAAAATATTACTAACGCTCTGGCCAAACATATACTTGAAAATGTTGGACACCATTTTCTCTATTTTGCCATTGATCATGTTAAGAAAGGCTTTAGGGGTGGCCCTTGGCCACTTCTCTTAGAGGAAAGAGAACTTTCCTGACAACTTAGATTAAACGCCTGTGTTTATCCAGGTTTGAATGATCAACGTTCTCTTAAAAGCATTTTGAAATTAAAATCTTTGGAGAGATAATTTAGTAATTTACAAATTTACATATGTATAACTTATTTTTTAGTGTTATACTATATGTTTGGGTATATGTACTATGTTGTTTTTATACGTTATATTGTTTTAGATGATATATGTATATTTTGCTGCTGGCTCTTTAAGTATTAATGGAGATGATGATGTCATGAATAGGCTCATGTTTTATAAACTGAATTATTTGCTTTTACTCTTTTGTCTGATGAAGTTCACACACTGGCTGTGTACGGAAGTGCTAACCTTTATCTGTGTATTTACATCTGTGTATTTATAAACATTTTGGAGAAGAACCTTGTCTCGTTTTTGTTTTTTATCTAGTTGGTTTTGTCTTTTGTAGTTGGTTTGCATATATAGAATATGTATTCAGTAGTGTTATACCTATTACCAACTTTTACTAATCTAAACCCTTTAATTGAACTCAACAAGGGAACAGGATTCCTTGACACCTTGGAGAAGTGCAAAGGTAAGTTGTCAGCTGATTTGATATGGTCATTTACAAAAGTCAAACGGGTCTATATTAGCAGATCGAAAGACGACTTATGCAAATGCATTTTGAGTGACACATAAACATCGAATCTCATTTAAGCGATTCAATGTTTATGTCATAGGGCAAGGAGATTATTGGCCAACTTCACGGAGTTGCCCTTTCCTTACGTGTAGTGCGATCTCAGAGTTGGTATATTTAGTTATAGGGGTGTGGGGGCGGATTATGTGTTTTGTATCAAACGGCCATATAAGTTTTTCCCTAGGGAAAGATTTGCTTACGTGGCCATTCGCTCTTATGCATTTTCGTGCATTATGTGTCTACCTTTACATAGTCGCACATATGCACTTTCAGTGATATAATATAGACCCAAGTCAAACTCCTGTCACTATCAGCTGATATTTACCAGATGGAACTTCATTAGAATATGTACCAGTTAGTTACTTTTTACACCTGTTAGGTTACAGATGTCTTGCTGTACACATCTCAATGATGCGCAAAATGTGTGTTCTTTATGGCTGTTATCATGTATATTGCCCATGTGAAAGTGTCAACATAAAGCTGCTTTTTAAACAATATACATATGAGACATGCACTTTTTCACTGCTGCTGAAATTCTCAGAGACCATGTTGGACAGAATTCCATTATTAATCATACAGACATTATATACTTTACTTCTTGGCCTATGATTACATGTACAAGCACATTAACTATGCTGAGGATATTGTGAAAGGCCACCTGGATTACTTCTAAGTCTGTATTGCTGTATTAAAAAAAAAAAAAAAAAAAAAAAAACAACAGTGAAATGGTCGTAAATCCAGTGGCTCCAAAAATGTGTCAAGTGTAAGAAACCGTCAAAAGTGCAAGGAACCGTCTCTTTATTCTGCAGAAATTATAAAAGTAGTAGTATTTCATCAGCAGCCGAGGCCTCCCACTTATTCTATACCACTCATAAAGAGATGGTTCCTTGAAGTGTTTTCCAGTGCTTTATTTTTCTTACATCTGTATAGTTGTATGTTACTTTCCTTGCATACTATGAGTGTAGGGAATGGCATATATATAAATATATATATATATATTTATATATATATATATATATATATATATATATATATATATATATATTTTTTTTTTTTAATTTGTTTGCCAGGAAAGTGTAACTTGGATTGAGACAATTTACCTGCTTTTGTAATGTGGGAGGATACCAGAACACCCAGAGGAAACCCTCACAAATGCAGGAGGACATACAGACTCCACATAGAAGGCACCCCAGCCAAGAATCAAACTGGAGAACCTCTTGCTGTGAGGCAACAATGTTAAATGCTGCATCACTGCGCAGTCCACGTTATCAACTGATTTGATATATAAATATAGACACACACATCTATAAATATATATATATATATATATATATATATATATATATATATATATATATGTATGGCCATCCATCGAAAATTCGTCTTATCAAATGGCAAGTAATTTGAACACAACTTGTCGATCACCAACAATTTAAAAAATATATATAAAACAAGCATTTTTTGCAGGGAGCAAGTCCTCTGCACCCTCCACAACTCCTGCTAATATTATATACAAGCTCAGAGATTGTAATAGTGTAGGAAAAGGGCAAATTCAACCAATCCCAACTGTCAAGTGATCCTACATTGACAAAAAGCTGGTACATGCGATCAGTTGATATTCTATCAGCTGTACCAGCTCTTTGTCCATTCAACAGTTGGCACAGGTACAGCTAGACAGATAAAGAGAGAGAGAGAGACAGAGAGAGAGAGAGAGAGAGAGAGAGATTGATGGATATTATGTATATGTCCATATAAACAGTACCAATGCTAGTGGGACTGATGACCAAGCTACTGTTACTATCTGTGACAGAAATATAAACCCCCAGAACAACACTGACCTAACATTGTACCCCAATGAACAGGGTTTTTTCCATTGGTTTCCAGAACAGCCTTTCAGGACAATATTCCACAGAAGAGATGAGAAAGAAGATTGTCACAGGTCCACTTCAAACAACAGACACCCAAGCAAGAAAAAGAGATGATAAAATCCCACAGGAAAACTCCTTTTCCCAAGGAGGTAGAGAAACCTGACCAAAATAACAAAATAATCACTAGGAGAACATGACCCTCCCCTTTGAAAGATACTTCAGAAAACTCAGTCCATCCCATCCCATCATTACCCACAAAAAGTCAAAATTTGGAAACACTCCAAGATTTCACTGCCTAAAAATGAAACTAAAATGCTTAAAAAGGGGCTGACATTTATACCCCATGGTAGGAGCATCTTTTCTGCAGGAAACTGAACTTAAAAATCGTTTTTATGAAAGGAGAATAAAATATGGACACGTCAAGCCAAATTAGGACTATGAAATGGGGAATGAAAAGAGCAGCTATGAATGCAAATAGAAGAAACCAAGTACATTTTGCCAACCTCTCCACCCAACTATATGGACATATGAGGAGAAATGTGAGCAGGACATTAGCACAATTCTTACCAAGCCCTGCAAAAGACTTTTATAATTTGTCCCAAAATAAACTTGCAGCACGAAAAAGGCTTAACACTGCCAAAAGTAAAAAAGTGATGAGAACAGACAATGGCAGGGATATATTTGTCACTGATACTGATTTCTTGAACTACAAAATTGATGCAATGTGGACAATCAGGACTTCTATCAAATGGTGGACACTGAACATATCATTGAAGCATATAGGATGATGAACACAAGGTTTTTTACTTTTAGTTCAGGTAATCTACTCTATGATGATTTAGTTAATTTCCTCACAGTCATTCACCTCAGCATATCTCAGTTTTTTAGTATCACTAAGACACACAAAAACCTGTCTGACCCCCATACCATCCAGTGGCTACAGGATGGGGATCTGCCACTGTGCCCCTATTGATTTATTTGCAATTTAATATTAAAGAAATTGTCAGAAATGCCCCATCCTGTGTCCTGGATACTCTTGACTTTCTGAAAAAGGTCAGGGAAATTAGGCTCAAGCCAGGCACTGTACTAGTCACGACTGATGGTGAAGTGCTTTACACAGTCCTTCCACATGAGTGCTAAACGCGAACCATACACACCCACAAATCATTAAGAAAATGCTATAAAATCACAAGGGATGAGGATAGCCCATGTTTCTGTGGAAATGATATGTTCTTTACACAATTTGGACCAACTACAAAGTGACTTTCTGAAAAGGGAGTACGTTGAAAATCTGATAAAACACATATTTGGGTCCATTACAACCCTGAAATAGAGCAATAACCATATTCTATCCACCATGAAAACAATGAACTCACAAAATGAATCTGACAATGAGAAACACAAAAGAAGCATGATTCTCACATTATCATGGGAATCTCTGGAAATAAAACAAACCATGTGCTTAAACTGGGGTATTATCTAGGGAAAACAGTCCATTAATAAAATACTTGACCCTTAGCCTACTCTCATCTGTTGTAAAGGGCAACATATTAGGAGATACATAAAGGACTGAAGAGAAACTGCTCCATTAAATACGTACTTGAACTTAAGCAAAGTGGACCATAATATTTTTTTATAGCTAGATATGTCGCTCTTCATATTTGTTCACTACATACATGATTTATTTTAACTAGTGTTATATCCTCATAGACTGACTATTATAGAATCAGGAAGAAACATTAGGTAAGTTTAGGTTGCAGGTTTAGAAGCAAAGTTGTACATTTATAGGAAAACTGCCTGCTGAAACTTTATTTTCTTGGGCTGATTTTCAATGCATGTGTCAGTAATAGTATTATTGGAAAGCAAAGTTTTGACACTTTCCTTCAGTAAGTTATACAAGCATGTAATATTTTCTTACACACAGTAATTGTTTAATGTTGCTGACTTTGTTGATTTGTTTTGTTCTGGTCTAGACATCAGGTTTTTCAAATGCAGATATTTATTATTTAGAAGAATTAACCATATGAGCACTCTTAATGTCACCGTACCATTCTGTAATAATCTGATGAAACACATCTTACTTATTGGTAGATTAAAGAGCTTTAGACTGTTGAGTTTATTTTATTTTACTTGCTTGCATCGGTTTTAAACTGATGCTTTTTCTTAAGACAGCAATATAACATTCTGTTTTTATTAGCATAGTCAACTAACCAGCCTCTTATCTTTAGCTTTTTGCAATGAATCCCCCTCAGGCTCACTTATGTATCTTGAGGCAATGGCACCTTCATGTTGACTTCCTGTAATTTAGTTTTAGCCTCACACATTTATATTAAGTTTATTTTTAACAAATGTTCACATATTTGTGATTACTCTCCCAGTACAGACAGAGATTGTGATAGTTTTACAACCTGCAACATCTGCACTGTTTTACTATGTATGCCAATGGGCAGTGCACCTAATATTTCTTAGTACTGTATTAACAATCTATGAATTAGTTACTTTTTGTCTCAATTATAGGCAGATTAATGATCAAGTAGCACCAGTATTCTACCAAGGTTTAGACAGGCCATGCAGTCATACTGTTTCACTTCCCCAGACAACTCTGCAAAGGTTTTATGTAACAGGCACTGGTGCAGTGCAACATATATTTAATGTAGACTCACTGATTCCCATGGTCGTGCATGACAGAGATTACAACTGTGGACACTTCCATATGACTATCATGGGCCATTCTTGTAATTTTACTGAATAGTTTGTCTGTGTGACATTTTTACCCCTTGGGCATGGATGTTGTTTAGGATATTATGCAAGCACCCTTATGTTTATGGACATCAGGCATCATTTTAATACCTGTTTTTCTAAAGTATAGCCAAACAATCAATCTTTTATTTAGATATGTAGATGAATTCATATTTTTAATGAAATGGAATGTACTTATATGGTTATATGTGAAGTAAATAGTAACTATGTGTTTAACGGTGAGTTACTGTTAAGAGAACAAGTGTATTTATGTAATTTTCCTGATTTGAGTAGTTCATTAAAGATTTTAAGTGCATATCAAATCTTATCTGTCTTTTCTTAACCATCTTGACTATACGCTTACTTGTATATTTATATCTACCATAGTGACTGTCCTGTCAAGTTGGAAAATGCCAACAAATTTCATCCAAGAAACTGAAATATAAGTGAAAAATGCCCCAGAAACTATAGCAATGTAATCTCCATTGATTATACTGGAAAAGAGTACTTTTGCATCATTTATTAGGTGTGAGTGCATGCCTGTGTGCGCCTTCTGTGGAAGGTTGGGTGCCGGGCTGGCAACTCGACACCATAAAACTCCACTGCCAATTCTGAGTGGACAGGTGATCTGCTGTGGTGACCCCTAACTGGGAAAAGCCGAAAGAAGAAGATTTAGTATACACGCAATGCCACTGAAACAAAATTAGGCAAAGTCATTTATGTCTTCAGTAGTTTCATATTTAACTGTGGCAGTTTGACTTAGCTTATTGCATATATGGCCTTTAATGAAACAAATGGAACTGTTAGTCACAGAAGAAATGCCTGCTGTTTGTTTATGAAGGTATTAAAATCCATTGCTAAAATGCTGATAATGTTGAAATTATTCACACAATCACTGTAGTTGCAATAGTCATTGATTATTCTGACACAGAGTAATATATTATTAAATAACTTTAACAGAATTTATTAGGTACCAAGGAAACTTACTGAAAGCAAGGATGACTGGGGCTCAGATCATTGCAAAGTGCTGTGCATAAAATAGTCAATATAGTTTGAATGATGGTCTTGCCAGAAAGTGAATCAGCAAGCTGAAAAGAATCCAGAAAAAAAAATAAACAGTCCATTTTTGCTAGCTCTGAATTAATTTTCCGTTTTTTTATTTTGAAAATATATATGAGCATACCCAGATGCAGAATGATGTAAAAGACTATCTAGATCTGAAACATACATTTATCATGCAAATACAAACAGTCTTAGGATTTTATGATTCACATTGTAGACTTCAAAATCATCCTGACAAAATGACAAAATGTTGTGCTTTGATGCTGCAGATCATTGTGGAAATTCTGTTGATTAGTATTTCCCTGGAAGTTATCCTTGCATCATTCTGCGATTTTAGCTGGTCGGTAAGATTGATCACCTGGACAGAGTATCATTATACTTCTTGTTTCTGTTGCATGTTTTGGGGTGCACTACATAAATTGCAAGGAAACAGAACAGTACTGCATTCCTTGTCTGAAAAAGGCTTCAAGAATCAGCACATGTTGTTTGGGACAGTGGTGAGTTATACCATATCTGAAATACCCATGCAATACCAGTAATGTAAAGATACAAGAGATGGAAACCAACCATAGATATATATCTGTTATGGAAACAACATATGTAGTCAAAAGGACTAACAAAGATGGAATGGAGATATTTTTCACATTATTTTAAGCAGCACTATACGCAATAGATTTTTTTAAATACATGTTTTTGTAAAAATTACAGATAGGGCATTGTTTTCACAGGTTCATAACTTTATACTGAGCTAGAAGTATGTCATCATAGGCTTAGACAAGAGTGTCACAAAAGAAAAAATGTTGATGAACAATTAATAATTCAGAAGATAGTACACGTTACAGTTACTTTAGAAAATATATACAGAGTATTTTATTTTCAGTTATGCTAGAGGGTTGTGAACCAGAGAAAAGCTAGGGAAAAAGGGGAAGAAGAAACAGAGAAGAAGTAGGGTGGACTGAACCCTAGATGGCACTACACCACAGCACACAGGGCCACATGAGGGCCCCAGACACTTGAAGTATAAAAAAATTAAACAAGAATAAAAAATGTATTTTTTTTAACTGATTCCCTATTCTCTGCTGATTTGGAAATGCAAGCATGGTTAGAGAGCAGAAAATCACAAGTGTGGTCATTCTATGAGAACAGAATGTGCAGACTGAAAACACAACATATATTCTTTCACTGGGCGAAGTGTATTTTTTAAGCATGCATTTCATTTTTTTTAACTTACAGGGAACTTAGGGGACAACAAATTGCTTGTGTGTGTATGTGTGTGTGTGTGTGTGTGTGTGTGTGTGTGTGTGTGTGTGTGTGTGTGTGTGTGTGTGTGTGTGTGTGTGTGTGTGTGCTCAAGCGCATGTGCACTTTCTATACCAGTGTTAGAAGGCTGTACTTTTGTGACTTACTCTCAAGTCTCTAATGTTTAAAGAGCTACATATGTGGTAAGACATCATGTACTACAACTACTGTATAACATTTGCCTTATAAACAGTGTAAAATGAAAATGTTACATTGCAACTAAGTGACTATTCTAGCATGCAAAGAGCAACTGGATGTCAAAGAACTTTTTATAAGTGTAACGTTCACATTTTAACCATTGTGTGAGCTTCCTTCCTTTCTAGTTGTTTTTGGTAAATGTGTCATATTTTATGCATCCATTCCACATTATGCAAAATAGTATAGTATCCAACATTTTGAAGATGGAAAGTTGACTATAGCTGCAGCTTCTTTAATTCTTTTGCTTGGTGCTGTAATGTATGGTGTGGTATTCATGATGTTGCAAGCCCACTCTTACATGTATTACTTGAATGCTCGATGTTGACTGGAGTTGATTGTCATTTTTTGTGGGGGGGGGTTGTGTTTCTCCTGATAGTCTCTAATGGTTGAAGACCTGGGTAAAGCACATTACCTCCATCTTTTAGATTATAATTACTAGATACATTTCCCCAGAGAAATAATATAAAAGGAAAATATTATGCTGCAGCCAATTGCCTGTTCTGGTAAACAATGGGAGATTGGGCATCAATAGAACTTTTTATAAGTATAAAGTAACATTTTAACCATGCTGCAATCTCCTTTCCTAGTTATTGGTAAATGTTTAACATACTCCCCATTTGTTTCACATTCTGACAGGTGGTATAGCATTCCACATTTTGAAGATGGAAAGTTGATTATGGCAGTAGTTTCTGCAACATCCCCACTCTGGGCCAGTAATCAAGGAGCCTGAATCCTCATCGCTAACACTGGAGAGGGACATTCTCTTGAAATACAAATGGATACACTAAGTATTTCCAGATGCAGACCTCTCTGCATCAAGCACAAATTTCCTTAAGAGCACACAGGGAACACAGTCAGCCTGGGGTCTGGGTTTCTCTCTCTGGCTCTCCTCAGGTCCCCAGTAAAGCTCCCCATTGGCACAGCTGCAGAGTTAAGTCCTCAGCCAAGTGTAAAAGCCAAGTCTTCCACCACTGTCTTTCTGTGAAACCAGTGCTTTGTGTCCTTGATCCAAGTAGTTCACATTCACACACTGTTTAAGATTTAAATTTCACATTCACACACACACACACACACACACACACACACACACACACACACACACACACCTAGGAAAGGCTGGCAGTGATTACCTGCACTACCAACTTTGCACAGACTGTAAGGTAGATTTACTGCCACCAATCAGTTACTATAAGATTCTTAAAAGGGTATCCAATTATACTGAGTGAAATCAGTATTAATACAAATGGTAATGTTGACCAAATAGCAAGGCTTTCAGGAGTGGCCAGAGTTATCATCAAATAAATATATGGAAATACTCCCAAAACTTAAAAATCTTCTAAAAGGACCAGCCACGATGAGAAGTTTACATATATTTAATAATAAATAATAAAAGGACACAACATTAATAAATATCTATTTACAGTATAAACCAGAGTTTCAATTACAGGAAATATTAAAATAATACAGATGAATAGATTCACAAAGATACAAAAAAACAGTACTTAACTGACCTCACCATATTTTCCTGACTAATCTAAAGAGCTACTATTCCTCTGTCCACTTACTAGAGCAAGGCAAGATGAAGTAGGTGAGGGATCCTTCTATGTCAAGTTCCAGAAGCAGAGTGCTCAGTCTGACTGAGAGACTTATCAATATAATGTCTAAATACCATTTCTGGGATAGCTTATAGAATGACATCACATCTGATCATCTGACTCTGGTTCCCACACTATCACCAACACTAGAAGCTGTCAGGATTTTAGCACCTATGTGCTACCATACACACAGAGCTTTGCTCAGATCTGCTGAAGCTCCTGGCAGTTATTAAATAATTTCAAACCTCTACCCTTCCAGAGTAGTAGTTAGCTCCCTTCTATAGACAATAAAGAAGGCTACCTAATACTTGGTTTCACAGACATTTTTGTCTCTGGCTGCAACCAGAACCATAAGATACAACTTTACGGCCTTATTTAATTTCAACTATTTTTCAAGGTTAACTGGGACTGAGATTAACCTCTTCTCTTCCAGTATCCTCTGTTAAAACATACACATTTAATTCAGTTACAATATAGTCAGGACCCACTGTTGGTACATTTTTAAAACAAGCAACTTTACAAATACTTTTTCAACACAAGCATCTGTACAAATCACTTTGATATGCAAATGACTCATAATCCTTTACAAATTTCCAGCTAGCTGTGCTGGCATATGTTACACATCCACTGCTTTACTTCTCCTGGCATGACTGGCAATATCTGAGATCATCACAGTTTTATATATATATATATATATATATATATATATATATATATATATATATATATATATATTGCTTGCTGTGCTGTATGTGTGTGTGTTATGGTAATGTCAAACCATACCAAACTGCCTGAAAAATGAAAAAGCTTCAGTATAAGGAAATAAGGAGATGTGGTTTTAATTATTTCAATCATTAAACCTACAAATTCTGAGTTTCCCACTGAAACTTATTCATAGTCGTAATAACATTCAGTAAATCATAAATGCATCATTTAAAATATCACACTCTCAAAAAAGTGCTCAAATCCTGGAATAGATTATTATGACCATATATACCTTTTTTAGTGCTACCCATACCTCTCTACTCTCCCTGTTTTCACAGAATGTTCCTGATTCTGCTTCGTATTTTTGTCCTGCACGTCATAACATTTTTTGGTATTACAATGGGCGTGCCTTCGTTGAAGGATGGGCATCGGGCTGGCATCTCAGCACCGTAAAAATCTACTGCCAATCATTTGCGGACCGGAGTTCTGCTGTGGCAACCCCTGACCGGGAAAAGCCGAAAGAAGAAGAACATTCATGATTACAATCATTCAGTAATGCCAGTCATTACAATTTTATCCTCTTATTGATCAAAAAGTGGATGTTGATGCAAAGTCTGTTGTTTTATTGGCTTTTTAAGTGCATTAGAGGAATATTTAAAAAAATGCTCCTGATTTTCTCTACTCCCCCTTACACGCATACTATTTTTGGCTTTGAACAGATTTCTTGACCAAATGAGGTTAAATGTATGGTGCTGCTCCAAAATATTCAAATCTAAATCATTTATGTTTGTATTATTTCAGTAAATCAGGAATAGAGTCTTAGATAATTAATGTTGCTATATTTTCTTGGTACAGTTTGCCTTTCTGAAGGAGGCTGGAAAACTAAAATGATGTGTTTGTTTATGGTTGCCACTGTATCGGTTATTTCATTATATATTTATATACTATTTTAATGAGTCAGAATAAATTAGTACTTATTATATTTCAATGGAACTCCCACAGAAGTGATCTTAGAGCTCTTTCTTCCAGAATCTACTTTATGCCCCATTTACGAGTAATGCTAGATATAAGTACATCATTTTTTTAAATTCCCTTTAAAGACAAGTGTACTGGAGTATGTTACAGGCATCTTGCACATCTTCTGGGACATATTTTCATTTTTATTTTTTTTTTTGCTTGAATTACTCTGATTTGAGTTCTTTAAACAGCTCTTACTTTTTAGTTGTAGTTGTAAATGCTCAATAAAATAAACTAACCGAACTGCATGCTTTTAAGTTTTCCACTTATTTTTAAGTCCAGGAGATGACAGACCTCTCCCACATTCTTTCAGAGGTGTACAAAGTATCTTTGTAATCCATGAGCTTTTAACTGACCACTCTAGAATTTAAACTATTTTTGATAGTCCCCAGTGTCTGCAGTAGCAAGATTTCTGTTTATCTTGAATGTTGGCAAAATGTGCTTTATTTGTTTAAAATTATTTTATAATTTCCTTAATTTTATCTGTATACATACAATGCACTTTATTACAAAATATGTCTGACTTTTTGTTCTTGAATTTGGGTTAATGATATATTTTTTCTCTTTTAACTTGAGGAACAAATTTATTTGTGCATTACATTTTCCTGCCTCTGTTGTACTGGCACATTTACCTTTGACTTGTCACATAGTAGTGTATCAGCACCCCATCCAAACCATGTTCCTTGAGCATGGCCAACTAGCAGTTTTTCTGTGTTGTGAACATTACAATATTTATAAGGTTATGGCATTCACTGATTTTGGTCTTTCATTTTAAACAATGGGGTATGTGTGAGCTGTTAGCATGTATCATGTATTATGTAGCTTATTAGTAAGGTGTGTTTTGTTTACATGTTCTAAGTGCTCTACCAGCTAGCTACTGTGTTCCTATTGTGCTTCAGCAAGAAAATGAACTTGTAGTCACTGACTGAGATGACATAATGTTACTTTGTCAGAGTTAGATGTTTGTAGCTAGCGATTTCTGGGATAAACCCATAGAATCCAATCCATTTGTCTAATGGAAGTTTGAATTATCCAAAAAAAAGCACACAGAGCTGGAACCAGGAGTGAGACCAAACGATTTATTAAACAACAGTGAGCGCTTTCGTCTGGTGACCATCACAAGACTTCTTCAAACAAATCCAAACAACAAGGTGGAAAGCTTTTATACAAAAATAATTATTCAATTACACTCTAATTAAATTTAATTGATATTAAAATTGATTGAAATAAGCAGCCCAAAACTGTATTAAACTTGAAAACTGAACCCAGCTAAAAAGACAAATTTATTCTATCCACAGCAAATAGATAACTACACTAATATGTAAATAAATACTTGAGTATGTATATATATATATATATATATATATATATATATATATATATATATATAAATATAAAAACATATAAGACAATATATATAATATATATAAAACCATATATTTAAAATGCATACAGAAAAAATATATATGCATAGAAATCCAGCCATGTAAAAGAATATATAACAATGTGTATAAAAATGCTAGTACCATAAAAAACACATTCACCTATCAAAAACTTTCAGTTTAAGCTTACTGGAAATGGATATTACATCACTGAGACCAGGTGGGAAGTAGGCATTTAAAAAAACTTGCCACCAAGTTTCGCTCTCCTCAAGATGTAATTTTCAGGGTCACCCCCTAGCTACACACTTGGCTTGTTGGATAACCAGGAACTTAAATGTATTGTTGGGAAATGCCTTTAGATGTCTATACAGGGCATTTTTTTCATCCTGCTGGTGAATCTCGTAAAGATGTTCATAAATACGCTGGGCAAGTTTACGCTGCGTTTTCCCAATATAAAAAGCTGGACACTGGGAACAAACAGCTGCGTAAACAGCATGGCTATGGCAGTTATTTTTACCCTTGATCATGATTTTTGTGTCACAAATAGTGATGACAGATGTCCTCAGTATGTGCCTACATTGATGGCACATACCACGGGATGTCATACTCCCCCCAATTACAGTAGCTAAAGGGTTTTCAAGCAGACATTTAATGTTCATACCTTTCCGAAATACAAAATTAGGATGTTTTCCAAAAGTATCCAACATAGCCTGTTCACGGGTGAGAATGACACAATTTTTTCTAATTATATCTTGCACAATATGACTATCACTGGCATATGTGCAAATAAAGGGGCATACAATCTCCTTCCCAACTCCAGTGCACCTATCTGAATTATCATTGATAGACATACCTTCCCCATTATTTGTGTTATTGGTTCTAAAAGGCAACAAAAAATGATCATGCCTTGTCATATCTAAACTTTCCAATATAGATACATAGAAACCATTGCTTCTTTTGTTTATGACCTCTTGTTTAATGTTATACACCAAACTTACAGGATATACCCTATCAAGGAACATTTTACTCATAAGGTCACATTCCAATAGAAAGTCATCAAACAAAGAGACCATCCGTGCAGCTCTAACAAACATTAATAATCCCTCGCTTGACATGCATAGGATGGTTGCTAGAATAATGAAGCTTGCTATTGGAATATGTGGGCTTCCTAAAAATTGTTGATTTTATATCCCCATCACTTATTTTTGTTAGCAATACATCCAAATAGGAGATTTGTTCTTTTTCCACTGTCTATGTAAACTTAAGAAAATCTGTGCTCTGATTAAGATGTTCAATGAATATTGGTATGTCATCTGAGGGTCCAGTCCATCTCACAAACAATTCATCAAGATATCAGAGATACAATGGAATATGTGCAAAAATATTGAGATAAGATAATGCTAATTACATTCCACTAGGTACGTTAGATTCCTGGCTAGACAGGAATGTACTATCGGCTCAGTTCGGAGGGGGTATTTCTGACTTTGTGGACACTGAATTGACTGCTTTTAAGGATAAATTAATGGATTATAAAAAATTACAGCAGGAAAACATTTATTTTAGTGAATGCCTTAGAACCCGCCAAGTCCAAAACGGCCTTCAGACTTGGAAATTTCCAACTGGGTTGGATCCACATTCACTTTTCCACCAGGAACTATTAGCTCTTTTTGACTGGCACAGCTGCGAGCTGATGGAATTTATGGTAAAACACAACAAAACCTGTTTAGATAAAATGCTTGAGGAGATCCATGTTTTGGACAAACACATTAATTCATCAGGCTTGCATGTAAGCAGCCGACAAAAATATGATGCTATTTTTAAACAGGTGGATGGTGTGGTGGTTGTTATTGCTAACCAAAAAGATAAAAAGCTTGAACGTGATCGGAAAGCCTACCAGGCAGGTAAAGCTTATTCTGCACCATCAGCTCAACGAGGGAATTACATCGAACATCATGGCCAGTGTTTAGATCCTGGAATGGCTGTATCTACTCATTCTGAAGGGGAGGCAGCCCCTTTAGATCCACCGGGGTCGAGGAGGTCGGAGAGACTCAGAAACAGGAGGCCTCAGTACTGGAACCCCCATCCGCAGGAGAATGCCTGGAATCAACAGGCCCAGAGGAATGGTCAATTTTCCAACATGAGGAGACAGCAGAGGTGACTGTCATAAGAAAACCTAACATTGCTTTTAGTTCAAATTGAGATTTTAAAATTTATAATTATACAGGTTCTTCTTTCACTGTTCAACATGCTGATTTATTCAGCAAAGGGTAAAATTTTGTACCTAGCAAGTTTACTGATATTGGTGAATTGATCTGTGATTTTAAAATGTATATAAGACATGTAAATTTAAAATGTTTGCATAGAAATTACACAAATGAGTATAATGGAAATAATAATGGTTGTAGTATACCGAGTACTTACAATCCTTACCCACACTATCTGTTCAAGGTTTTTGAAACAGCTTGTGAGATGGATTTTCATCACTATTTGGGTAACTCTATGGTTGAAAATAATCTTAGTACTTCTGAATTAACTTTATTGTCTGACCTTAGGGGTAAAATTGACCTAAGATTTATGCGGCCAGACAAAGGGAGAGGAATGGTGATTGTCCAAAAAGATGACTATGTACAGAAAATGTTTAAACTATTGTATAGCTGTACCTACAGTGAGGCTTCCCTTAACGAAGTTAATATAGCTTATTATAGGATTGATTGGAAATTCTTAAACATGGTTACACAGGAACAGATTAGCATTGATGATTACAATTATATGGCTACTGAAACTCTTAAAATCCCAGTTATATTTGGAGTTCTGAAAATCCACAAGGACCTGGTGACCCCCCCGCAGCCAATAGTGGATTCAGGCTGGTCAAAAACTAGATATATAGCCAGATATTTGGACACCAAACTTAAAGAAAAAGTTTTAAACATCCCACATCTTTGCCGTGATTCTTGGCAATTTTTAGAAAAATATAAAGGTCTTATTCCCTTTAGGGAAGGGGAGTTTTTATCACCATTGATGTTAAGGACCTCTTTAGTTGCATTCCCCATGGCATTGGGATGGATTGGTTTTCTGATTATTTGTTTGATGACTTTTTTATTGAGGAAGGGTGCATTAATACTTATACCCAACTGATGGAGATGATGTTAAAAAATAATTACATTTATTTTGAGGGCCATTACTTTAAACAGCTCGAGGGGGTAGCAATGGGGTCAGCTTGCAGCCCCCTTTTTGCTAATATAGTGATGGCCTGGTGGGAAAAAATGTTTTGTTCTCCTTTTTTTGGACATATTCCATTGTATCTACGATATCTTGATGATGTGTTTGTAGCATGGACTGGACTCTCAGATGACATACCAATATTAACTGAACATCTTAATCAGAGCACAGATTCTTTTTAAGTTTACATACACAGTGGAAAAAGAAAAAAAATCCTCCTATTTGGATGTATTGATAGGTGATGGGTATATAAAATCAACAATTTTTAGGAAGCCCACATATTCCAATAGCATGCTTCATTATTCTAGCAGCCATCCTATGCATGTCAAGCGAGGGATTATTAATGTTTGTTAGAGCTGCACGGATGGTCTCTTTGTTTGATGACTTTCTATTGGAATGTGACCTTAGGAGTAAAATGTTCCTTGATAGGGGATATCCTGTAAGTTTGGTGTATAACATTAAACAAGAGGTCATAAACAAAAGAAGCAATGGTTTCTATGTATCTATATTGGAAAGTTTAGATATGACAAGGCATGATCATTTTTTGTTGCCTTTTAGAACCAATAACACACATAATGGAGAAGGTATGTCTATCAATGATAATTCAGAAAGGTGCACTGGTGTTTGGAAGGAGATTTTCTTCTTCTTCTTCTTCTTCTTTCGGCTTTTTGCGGTTAGGGGGTCACCACTGAGGATTACCTGTCCGCTCATGATTGGCAGTGGAGTTTTACAGTGTCAAGTTGCCAGCCTGGTGCCCAACCTTCCACGGAAGGCACACACATGCACAGACTCACACCTAGGGCCAATTTAGAGTGTCCAATTCACCTACAGCATGTCTTTGGGATGTGGGAGGAAACTGGAGCACCCGGAGGAAACCCACATGACCACAGGGAGGACATGCAGACTCCACACAGAAGGCACCCCAGCCAAGGATTGAACCAGAGAACCTCTTGCTCTGAGGCGACAACACTACCCATTGCACAACCATGGCCGCCCTTTGGGAAGGAGATTGTATGCCCCTTTATTTGCACATATGCCAGTGATAGTCATATTGTGCAAGATATAATTAGAAAAAAATTGTGTCATTCTCACCCGTGAACAGGCTATGTTGGATACTTTTGGAAAACATCCTAATTTTGTATTTCGGAAAGGTATGAACATTAAATGTCTGCTTGAAAACCCTTTAGCTACTGTAATTGGGGGGAGTATGACATCCCGTGGTATGTGCCATCAATGTAGGCACATACTGAGGACATCTGTCATCACTATTTGTGACACAAAAATCATGATCAAGGGTAAAAATAACTGCCATAGCCATGCTGTTTACGCAGCTGTTTGTTCCCAGTGTCCAGCTTTTTATATTGGGAAAACGCAGCGTAAACTTGCCCAGCGTATTTATGAACATCTTTACGAGATTCACCAGCAGGATGAAAAAAATGCCCTGTATAGACATCTAAAGGCATTTCCCAACAATACATTTAAGTTCCTGGTTATCCAACAAGCCAAGTGTGTAACTAGGGGGTGACCCTGAAAATTACATCTTGAGGAGAGCGAAACTTGGTGGCAAGTTTTTTTAAATGCCTACTTCCCACCTGGTCTCAGTGATGTAATATCCATTTCCAGTAAGCTTAAACTGAAAGTTTTTGATAGGTGAATGTGTTTTTTTATGGTACTAACATTTTTATACACATTTTTATATATTCTTTTACATGGATGAATTTCTATGCATATATATTTTTTCTGCATGCATTTTAAATATATGGTTATATATATATATAGATATATATATATATATATATATATATATATATATTGTCTTTTATATATATATATATATATATATATATATATATATATATATATATATATATTTAAGTATTTGTTTACATATTAGTGTAGTTACCTATTTGCTGTGGATAGAATCAATTTGTCTTTTTAGCTGGGTTCAGTTTTCAAGTTTAATAGTGTTTTGGGCTGCTTATTTCAATCAATTTTTATATCAATTAAATTTAATTAGAGTGTAATTGAATAATTATTTTTGTATAAAAGCTTTCCACATTGTTGTTTGGATTTGTCTGAAGAAGTCTGGTGATGGTCACCAGACAAAAGCGCTTACTGTTGTTTAATAAATCGTTTGGTCTCGCTCCTGGTTCCAGCCCTTTGTGCTTTTTTTGGAATTGAATGTTTGAATTATGCTAGGGATTTACACTTTCTGATATGTGGGTAAACATTGTACTACTGGTGAGAAATGGACAGGGTGATGACTTAATCTATAAATCAGGCCTTGTCAATATTTGGATGTAAACTAGGTCTTTTGAATAGGTAATAAAACTTAGTCAGAGTAATAAGAATATGACATAGCTTAGAAGGCCAGGCAAAGTTTACTTCAAAGGAGTTTACAGACCATTGAAAGAAGGGCAGGGTGTTTACTCTACCCAGACTTGAGTGGTTCATTAAACCTCAAATTTAAGTGCTTATAAAATCACAAATCCTTTCAAGCTGGTGGAGTTGTTTACAGTTATATATGCCAAGATGGGAATTCTATGATGGGGCAAATGAGGCAGAGAGAAAAGGACGTAGATCATATTGTAATCAGGACAAGAAACCATAACAGAGGTGAATGATGGTTTACAATATTGGAGATGTGCTGATTTAAGCAGAATTCAACATATATGCAACTTCTTAAATCCCAGACCATGGTGTCAATTTTAAGGTGAGTTCCAATCATGCAGGAACACTGTTTCTGTCAAAGGTAACTATACTACATGTCTTTGCAGGGAATTTAGGCTGATTCATATCTTACAGTCAACAGTAAATTTAGATAAACTGAAAATAAACACGTTACCCACCAAGGGATAAATGCTCCGTAGCCAACAAAATACAGAGTAACTATGATAAATATAAATGCTCAGGAGCAACCCAGCACAGTACCAAAAGTTCACCATATATCTATGCACTCGAAGTACAATCTCTAACCATGACAACATTTAAAATAAGTTCCAACAGCAGCTAGATAAAATCCAGAGGCAAAGTAAAAATGATATCCTTTTATTCCAGACACGTGAAGGTAAGCGCTTTCGCCAAGAGGCTTTGTCAAACCTTTAACAAACAGAGTGTAAAATCACCTACTGCTATATAGCAAACTGGTAATTGGATAATTAATACCAATCAAGTCAACACTCCTCTTAAAGTCATAAGCTAATACAGTCAAATGCATTCAAAATATATCATAGTAAGTAAGCATATTTAAAACATTGCATCCATATGGATAAAACTCAAAAATAAATATCTAGATAACACAATTACCATAATTATAAATATCTGCATATTAACATAAAGAATATAATAAATATATGTTACAAAACATTGTTTTTAAACACTGGTGTAATAAACCCATGATTTACTTAACTACCAACTTCCTATTCTTCAAGGCAGGTTTCAGGGGAATTTTGTCATTTAACCTTGGACTGGCATGTGCTTTAAACTGAATTATCCATTTAACTTCCATTCTTTCTGTATGATTCCTAACATCTCCACCCCTAATACTAGAATGATTAATTTGAATCACCAGAAAGCAAAATGTATGCTCTGTCCCTGCTTCAAGAGTATGTTTGGTAAAGGCATTTGTATTGGAATGAATATGTATCTGGTATAGATGCTCTCTGATACGATCTCTAAGCCTCCTATCAATTTTGCCTACATAAAACGCAGGGCAATGTGTGCACATTGCTAAATATACTATATGTTCTGAATTACAATTGGCCACTACGTTAAACTGATAACACTGTGTAGTTACTGGATGTACAAACATATTATGTTTAAAAATGTAGGGACAGTAGTTACAGTTGTTACATGAAAATGTATTCTACTGGGATGTCTCGGAACCATCTGCTCATGAGAATAACAAAGCATTCTATGCAAGTTCTTCTTATTTCTAAAAATAAACTAGGGGTTTTCTCCCACTATTTCTTTAATTAATGGTTCGGTCATCAGGATTTGCCAGTGCCTGCAAACAATATCCCTGATGTCTCTAAAATCATAAGTATAAAACATAGAAAATTTCTGTATCGTTTTAGTTCCATTGTCTAGAACTAACGGACTGGAAGATGCATTATACCATCTACTACCAAAATCAGAAAAATAAGGGCTGGCTCTCTCATTTCTGTATTCTTCCATACCCTGATAGATATTATCTATGTCTTGTGCATTATATGATCTGTGCAGTAACCTTCCTTTCAAGTTCATAAGCTCTTCATTGTACCCTTCTCATGTTGGATTTAACCTGGATGCTCTAAAGGCCTGTCCCTTAATAATATTATCAAAGACAAACCTAGGATGCATGCTCTGTCTATGTAACGGTATTTCTGTAGCAGGCCTTCCTATAAATGCCTGTATTGAGTTATCCACTGCTCAACCTCTCAATATGGACATCTAAAAAATTGATACTAATAATTGATTCCTCCATTGTAAACTTAAGATATTCTGTAAGTGTATTAATTTCTTCACAAAAGACATACAATTCTCTCTTACTACCTGTCCATAAAAAGAAGAGGTCATCTACAAACCGTTTATAAAAAATCACATACTTCTGATATCTGGGTAAAAGGAAGAGATATTCTCTTTCCCACATGGCCATAACCAGGTTGGCATAGCTATTGGCACAAGATGTGCCCACAGCTACACCATCCTTCTGCTTATATATGTTATCATGGAAAGCAAAAAGGTTATTTTCCAACACTAGTTTCAATAAGGTACATATCAACGCAACCTTAGATGTAGTAAAATCAGAGTATTGTGTAAGAAATACTTGTATTTTCTGCAAACTTATACGGTTAGGGATAACCGTAAATAATGATTTAACATCCAGTGTGACTAGAAAATACGGAAAATGATCATCTACTGATTTCATTTTATCATATAAATCTAATAAAAATTGTTTTGTGTCTCTATGTATAACTCAATTATTATCTAATAACGGCCTCAAAGACTTCGCAATAAAAATCGAAACGGGTTCAGTAACCCAGCTTCTACCTGCAACTATAGGTCTCATGGGAGGATGTAAGAGGTCCTTATGTATTTTGGGTAGACCTTGAATAATGGGTAGTAATGAGTGTTCAGAAAAAATTATATTGTTCTTCTCTAATAGCTCCTTTCTCTCTCATGTTTCCCAAAATGTCATTAACTCTTTGTATATGAATTTTGACCTCTCGAGGTGAAACGGACATGTAAAAGTTCCTCTCTGCTAACATTTCTTGCATAAGTGAATCATATGCAGCTCTAGCCATAATAACTGTAGGACCACCTTCATCTGCTGGTCTAATAGTAATGTTCCTGTCATTTCTTAGGTTATCGCTTTTCTATGTCTGTGTGTTAAATTCCCTCTCTTTGTAATACATCTATGTCTGGATAGACTATAAACATCTTCTTCAACCATCTTACAGAAAGCATCAAGTAAAGGATGACAATTGGGGTTAAATAAGCTAGCTTTGTTGAAGTATGAATTTGCTTCTTTAATATTAACATTCTTATACATCAATTTTAATTGTACATTACGTACAAATAACTTAGTGTCCAAGATGGTGTCTGTTAAATTACTGTGGGTGGTAGGAATATAGTTTAACCCTTTATTCAATAACTCAACTTCATCAATATTTAACGGTCTATGTGAAATATTCCAACCTATATCGGTGTTAACCTCTCCCACATTTTCTTTAAAGTAGGCCCCCTCTGTTCCTCTCCAGATGCCTTCCTTTTCTGTCTCCCCCTGCTCATAGAGCGAGTCCTTCCTCTCCGGGACAGGTTGGTAATGGGGAAAGGGGGTGGATGTCTCAGATTCTGTCCACTTGTAGAGGCTACAACTTTAGGTCTAACTACTGGTTCATCACTGGCTCGTAAGCCGGTATGCACAGAATTCACACTCAATTCAGTGGAAACAGTAGATGGACTACAACTACTGGGTACATCTATAATAACAGCATTAACAATTCCTACCAAAGGTGAAGCACTGGAATCATCTAAAATATCAACAGGTTCATTATCACACATATTAATTGTTCCATCACCATGAGATAAACTAGCTATCTCTGTATTTTGATTATTCTTTACAACATTAGGATTGTTTAAATTAGGTACAGTACTTATGGAATTATGCACCAGTCTGCCATTCCTAACGCTGAATTGTTCACGATTATTAAAGTTATGGTTGCGAGGCCAAGTGAAGACCTGACCATTTGAGAAGTCAAAAATGTCACGCTTTAATTTATTTCGCTTCTGTTCGAGAAGACATTTCTCGAACAGAAACAGATTGTCAAGTAAGCGTTCCATCATATTCTCTATTTCCGCTGTAGGAAAAGTAATTAAAATGTCATTCTGTTGTTTCCTAATACTGTCTTTAAGTTTTGTTTCTTCTGGAAGGAAGAATTCATTAAGCAAAGACATATAATCCAGGCTCACCTGAATATTTAATTGTTTCCAACGGTATAAAAGTTCAGGATACAAAGTTCCAGTCATTGGCATCTTCAGTACACGAAGCCCTCTCGGTATAATTCTCTTGTGGATGCATGCTTCAAAATGGTAACGCTGCATCTGCAACCATTTAAGCTTCAAAAGATTTGTTTCCAGAGATATAAATGCCTCATTCAATGCGTCATAGTCCACCGCATCATTTGTAGCATCATTCCCTGGGTCCACTACCGCATACGCAAGTAGTGGATTGGACTCTTCAGTCACACAATTCAAAAAGCGATCCTGGTAAGAAGTAACTTTTAAGGAACTCCTGGGAATGTATGGGAGTTCTGTAGTTTGTTCGATCCTTTCTGCCATGGTTCCCTGGTGGTGGCAACAAAGAGAAAAGTAAAATAAACTGAAAATAAACACGTTACCCACCAAGGGATAAATGCTCCGTAGCCAACAAAATACAGAGTAACTATGATAAACATAAACACTCAGGAGCAACCCAGCACAGAACCAAAAGTTCACCATATATCTATGCACACGAAGTACAATCTCTAACCGTGACAAGATTTAAAGTAAGTTCCAACAGCAGCTAGATAAAATCCAGAGGCAAAGTAAAAATGATATCCTTTTATTCCAGACACGTGAAGGTAAGCGCTTTCACCAAGAGGCTTTGTCAAACCTTTAACAAAAAGAGTGTAAAATCACCTACTACTATATAGCAAACTGGTAATTGGATAATTAATACCAATCAAGTCAGCACTCCTCTTAAAGTCATAAGCTAACACAGTCAAATGCATTCAAAATATATCATAGTAAGTAAGCATATTTAAAACATTGCATCCATATGGATAAAACTCAAAAATAAATATCTAAATAACACAATTACCATAATTATAAGTTTGACAAAGCCTCTTGGCAAAAGCGCTTACCTTCACATGTGTCGGAATAAAAAAATATAATTTTTACTTTGCCTCTGGATTTTATCTAGGTGCTGTTGGAACTTATTTTAAATATTGTCATGGTTAGAGATTGTACTTCGAGTGCATAGATATATGCTGAACTTTTGGTTCTGTGCTGGGTTGCTTCTGACCATTTATATTTATCAAAGTTACTCAGTAAATTTAGATAGCTGAGGGTGGCAAGAATTTGCATGCACAGACAAATATATTCCAAACAAGGGAAAAGCTAGGACAGAATTTTGAGAGAAGCTACTAACTGCATATTACTTTTCAGAGAAAGTACCATTTATTTTGCTGAGTGTGTCCTAATGATAGCCATTTAGCAAACCAGAGAACTACAAAGGAGTTGACGATTAATTGGCATAGCTTATTTATGCTATCAGATTGGAAGATGGCATCAAACAGTCCAGATAAGTAGTGTGCATGGGAAACCTTTCATCTATGACTTTGGTGACTATTCTAAAGAAGCTTACAAAAATACAAAGCCACAATTTACCTTTGATATAATCAAACTGTGAGGGGTCTGCAGTCTCCAGATCTTCCATTTTTCTTTTACAGATTAAATCTTCAATAATTTTTTCCATAGGTTTAGAGGTAAGGCTAGTGTGGCTAGTGGCTCTATAGATACCTGGGTTAGTGGAAGCAGTTGCCCTTTTGCAGTGTGAAAAGTATGTTATATCTCCATTCCTTGGTACATTTCCTGTTGAATGACTTTGATTGAAAATGTTTAGAACATATTTGCTCATAATGTTCTTTAAACTTATTTCTAAACAGTTAGCAGTGCTATCTGGTTTTGGTTAAATTTTGCTTTATAGGCCTCAGTGAAAAAAGATCAATAGAAAGCTAGAAGCTTATTTTTTTTATATAATTTGCTGATTCTATTACAACACAACATTTGATGTATGATATAATTATTTCTTTGTTTATGGCAGACGGTTACATTATTTGTTTTCTATGCAGTTATTTAATAGCTCATAAAATTCCTGGTTAGGGACATGGTGTCCTTATTCAGGTATTTAGAGTAATCTGACCATTTATATTTTTCAAAAAGGTCAATAGATGATAATGGTTTTTTTTCTGAAGTCTGTGAATGCAGATGAACTTTAGGGTCTAGTGAGACTAGCAGTGAAGCAAAAATTGATGGCCGAATGATCTGATTTAACTAGGAAAGGTAACACGTATGGCAGAGCAAAAGGCAGGGAAGTTAAATAAGTCTGCTTCAAGTCTTGTCATAGCTTTCTGAATGCTGTTATTTATAACTGTATATGTATGTATGTATGTGTGTATGTATGTGTAATATATATATATATATATATATATATATATATATATATATTTTTATATATATATATATATATATATATATATATATATATATATATATATTTTTTTATAATTTCATAATAGATAAGCATCCTGTTCATGTTGTTTGTCTTTTTGGCTTTTCCCCTGTTAGGGGTCGTCACAGCGGAACTCCGGTCCACTAATGACTGGCAGTAGATTTTGTATGGTGCCGAGTTGCCAACCCGACGCCTAGCCTTCAGCAAATGCACGCCCATTCACACATGTCTTTCAGATGCCACTCGACCATGGGAGGACATGCAGACTCCACAAAGAAGGCAGTCCAGCATCCTGTTCATAAATGGACCATTTTTTGACAAGGATATTATTAAAAAATAGATATCAATATGCAGTAAAAGTCTTATAGTATGGTAAAATTTGCACAGCAGTAAACTTGGAAATATAGAAAAAGTTTAGTGCCTTCTGAATATATGCACAAATCACCATATTGTTTCATGAAATTCTGATTCTTTCTACTTAGTGTAATGCAGCAAACACTCAGGTATGGAAAATTTAAGAGAGGCCTACAACAGAAATTCTGCTAGCAAGAGAGGATGAGCAGGTGAGGAAGGGAAGTTTAAAAATGACTGTGTATAGAACTACCCATACAATTAGTGTGATGCACTGGGATTAGTAGGTATGACAAATCAAATGAATCTTGCAAAACACAAGATATTCAAGCAGTTCCCCACATAAAGGGTTTCCACTTAATCTATGAGTGCAAGTAGTGGGGAGGGAGCATCCTTCAGACAAGTACAATGTGTTATAGGCATATAAGTAAATCTCACAGGCCAGGAGAAATTTAAACTGGCAATATTTAAATTATTGAAGAAGGAACAGTTTACTTGTACTGTTAGCATTCTATCTAAACATCCATTACTGAATAACAGAAATCCCTGGAATCTTTCATTTCAAGCTGAGATCCAAGTTCTTCTACAGAAAATTGGGTTGAAATGTGCCAATGGTTGAAAGGTACCTAATTCATCTAAGGCACAGTTTATAACCCACTGCATCCATGTTTTACTTTCCTGACTCTTTCTTGACTCCCATGGTTCTTGTACCTGCACGAAGATCAAGAGCTTCTGATTTATGTGATTGGAGAAAATTGACTTGCAGAGCCACTGCATGTTTCCTGTGTAACATTAATCCCATACAGATGCTTTGCTATCGGATTTCTTGTTAGGAAAGTCCTGTTTGTGAATTGAGACTGCTGAATGACTTCCTCAGTTATTTCATTAAGAAACCTCCTCAAAGACATCAGATCTCCTAGAGCAATGGCATTTCAGTACTAGGATACTTGTGTAGAATGCCTGACTCTTATATAAGTCACTTTCTTTACTATAGATTTCAGGTTAATTTCTCACTACTGGCTTACATTAAAGCAGCCACTTTAGAGGTCTAATAGTTTCATGGCACAAAAAATAGTTCTGTAGCATATTGGCTTTAGAACCTCACTAAATTGGAGATTATTTCCTTGCTGTATACTCTACCCTACAATACTGTTTCTGGTGCAGAAAGCAGTTTCTATTGCACACGTTGTTGACAAGTGTGGCCCCTTCAAGTTCCTTACAGCTGTAAACTGTCTTTCATGACACCAAGGTACGTAATATGTAGAAAGAGAATTTGTATATTACCTGCTGTACCCAGAAACTATAACACCTGTACAAGAATGCAGGTTATTATATTTCTATGCTAAATAAAGCCAAATGTCGCCCATATTCCATTCAAATATATACTGTCAACTGGATATTTTATGTAAACTTCCTTAATTTGACACTGACTGCATGAAATGCTGTAGAAGTTAAAAAAATAGCATCAGTACTTAACCATGCTTCCCACAGTATGCTGTTACACAATGCAGAATCCTAACCAGAACATCTCATGACAGCTTCCTAAGTTATGGTAATATAGACAAAATGGTGTGTGTGTGTGTGTGTGTGTGTGTGTGTGTGTGTGTGTGTGTGTGTGTGTGTGTGTGTGTGTGTGTGTGTGTGTGTGTGTGTGCTGGCAGTATGTTTACATAACAATGTTATCACTAGCTATGCATTAAAAAGAAACTATTTTTTAATATTATATAGCAAAAGTCCATATCCTGTCATGTTTGTAAGGAAATAAATTTAATGTGGAAAAGTAGGATCTATATTAGAACATCTAATGCTCTAAATAGCGAATGCTCACGAGTGAAAATGCAGGACCTCGAAGTTTTTTTTTTGATCGCAGTACAGTGAATATCAGAATATTTTTCCTTTCCTCACTGTAGTGTGATCTCGGAGTTGGAATATATATTTAGCAGGGGGTGTGGGTGTGGGGGAGGGGCTAAAGATTTAGAGGTCCTGCATTTTTGCTCATGTGAGCGTTCGTTATTTAGGATATTCAATGTAATAATATCAGATCCAATCACTCCACCCCAAAAACAAAACATTACCAAAAACTCTTACTTAAAATACTAAAACCCATAGTTAACTTACGCTACAACCTCACAGTGCATGGCAACATCCACCCTACCCTGGCCCAGCCTCCACTGCTGCACCTAGCTCCCTCACTAATAACCCTATCAACATTACGCTGTCTAATAGACCCCCCAACTCATTCCTAGCCTGTCATCTAAACATTAGAAACTTAAATAATAAGATTCACAACCTGTATGCCCTCTTAGCAGTTCATTCCCCAGACATACTATGTCTTACTGAAACCTGGCTAAAACCAACAACTAAAGATAATGAGGTAATACCCCCTGGGTATCAAACACTTAGACTTGACAGAGCTAATAGGAAAGGTGGTGGGATAAAAGATAATGAGGTAATACCCCCTGGGTATCAAACACTTAGACTTGACAGAGCTAATAGGAAAGGTGGTGGGGTAAAAGATAATGAGGTAATACCCCCTGGGTATCAAACACTTAGACTTGACAGAGCTAATAGGAAAGGTGGTGGTGCCACTGTTCTCTACAAATCTAACCTAACAGTCACTGCAGATATCCAACAATCACCCCAAGATAGTAATGCTGAAACCCTGAGTACCAAACTTCAAATTAATAAAACAAATGTAGATATATTGTCTGTGTCTACATTCCCCTGGGTAAAAATGCTAGAACTCTAGAAGACATCCTACAATGGTTGTCTTGTAACTATCCCCAAGAAACCATTGTTCTTGGAGACTTTAACAGTGACTGGAGCTCCTGCTCCTCTGCATCTCCTACTACCCATATTAACCTATATGGGTTTTCACAGGTCATTTCCACTCCCACCAAGCTTAATAAATCTAATAACAAAGAAAACACCCTAGATTGGATACTTATCAATGGCCATCCCCATTTATACAAGCCCGATGACCTAAGTGACCACTGCCTCACTTATATAATTAAGGTCAAAGCTGACAACTCCCAATTACCCACTTACAAAACAATAAGATCCAACAAAAACTTTAACCTCACCAACTTCCAAAATGAGCTCAGAGCATGCAACTGGTCTCTCCTAAAACTACTTCCTCTGGATGATGCAGTGGATTACTTCAGTAACAAATTCCTTGCCATCCTCAACTCCCATGCCCCTACTCACTCCATCAGAACTAAAACTAGATCAGCACCTTGGCTCTCAAAAGACACAAAATCAAAAGAAAGCATGGGCCACTTGTTGTGCTACAAAAGACTCACAACATCAACTTAGATGCAGACAATTAAGGAACAATGCCAAAAAATCTATTACTCTTGACAAGAAGAATTTCTATTACCATCTGCAACAGAAAAGCCATAACAAACCCCAAAAGTTCTGGGCTGGCATAAATAAGCTACTTCACCCAGGACATACTTCTACTCTCTCCAATTTAGAGGCTATCCAGACCCTGGTCAGCCAACTCACTCCCACCGCCTCTATCTTAGATAATGACACACCTAATACCCCTCTCTCCTTTAGCTTTCAAGCTGTTCCTATCACTCTAATCTGAAGTCTTATCAAAAAATTAAAGCCTACCACTCTGGCTGCTGACCTCCTCCCAGCAGAGTACTTGTAAAAGGCTGCTGATGTCATAGCCTACCCAATTTCAATATTGATAAATAGAACCGTATCTGAAGCCTCCATCCCCTCAATTTGGAAAGTATCCCATGTTATACCTCTACATAAAGGCAGTAGCTCCATAGAACTATCAAACTTCAGACCCATAGCAATTCTATCTCCACTAGCTAATATAATGGAAAAATGTGTCCATAAACAACTCATGCACCACCTAATTCAAAGTAAGCTACTGGCTGTCTCTCAGCATGGCTTCAGGCCATTCCACAGTACCACCTCAGCTCTTCTTTCTTTCTCTAATGTCATTAACTATAACAGTAATAGCAACCTACTTTCCTCTGCTCTCTTTCTAGATCTATCCAAGGCTTTTGACATGGTTAACCATCAGTTATTCATCCATGCCCTGAAAGCCTTCTCCTTAGACTACCACTTGCTCCAATGGTTTCAATCCTATCTATCTGGATGCCAACAGGCAAGATAAGCTATCATCTTGTCTACCCATCTCCTTAGGAGTCCCACATGGCTCAGTACTAGGACCACTTCTGTTCTCCATGTTTATTAATGACCTCCACAGTATTATTCCTAAGGCAACTTGCATTCAATATGCAGACAACTCCACACTGATCTGCTCAGCCACCTCACAAGCAAAGCCAAACAAAAAGAACTGTAGATACTCCACCGAAGGCTGCCTTCCCACAAAGATTCCAAAGGTACTGAATGTTAACTGAAGAGCTATATAAAAATCGCAGTTTCATTTGAGTTTTGTATCTGAAGAAGGGCTTGGTCCCGAAAGCACTCATGCATGTGTTTTTAATTGTGTTTTAAATAAAAGTTTTGAGGCTGTTCAGTGTAGTGGCCAGTACCTGCTTTTTTCTTCTTTCCACCTCACAAGCAGATATGCAGTCTTTAACTCAGAGTACTTTCAATACTATTGAAAACTGGCTCACTAATTGCTGTCTGTTATTAAACCCTAAAAAAACAAAGTTACTCCCACTCATAGGTCCAACCCTCCAACCATTGCCATGCTATCTAGCAATAGGACCATCATCTCCCCTGAAGCCCAAATCAAACTCCTAGGAGTCATAGTAGACAATAACCTTACATTTGATGCACTTGTCAAGCAAACCATCAAAACCATAAACAAAAAACTTAGATCCCTTTACAAGCTCAAACCCTTCCTTTCACTCCTCTTGCCAGAACTGCTATTGCCCGTTCTCATCTCCTATCCACCCTCCTTTACGCCTCCCCTCTACTCACAAGCCTGTGTATAACTGAAATTAACAAATTATCTGTTACAACCATATAGCTAGATTTGTCACTGGTTCAGCCTATAGGACTCACCTCTGTGGCAACCTAAATCTTCTGGGGTGGCTTGAACTACCTACCCTACTACAGATTAACCAGCTCATAGTAGCTCATAAAGCTCTCTACCACCCTGATAATATGGGTCTATATTAAATCAGCAAATGCTTAAAAAAGCGAACGCTGATTTATCGACCCCATGTAAGTGAAAGCTTACAATCCTGAACACTCAGAACAGCGTTTTCTTTCCCAGGGAAAAAAATCCCTGTTCCACAAAAAAAAAAAAAATAAAAAAATAAAAATAAAAACTTCAAAGCATTACATAAAGTGGGGCACTTTGCCCCCCCACACCCCCCGATGTGGGAGGGCTGTGCCCCATACACCCCCCCTACTTAAATATACCAACTCCATGATTGCACTACAGTGACGACAATGGCAAAGTAATGGAGGCGGCCAAGCAATTTCCCAGGAAAAGAAATCTCTTATATGCCGTTTCGCTAATTTGCTGTTTTGTGCTTTCAAGTTCGATCGAGATGCATTCAAAGGATTGCTTCTTCGATTATATAACAGGAACCCGATAATACACCAGCACTCAAAAATATTTTCAGCCCTTATAGTAATCACAGAATACTTCGTTCATCCAGTAGACTATTGATCCAAACAATCAAATCCAACAACACAGCTAGTGAAGCCTTGTTTGCCAATTCGGCTGGAAAAACCTGGAATCAACTCCTTGCTGACCTTACTCTTGAACCTTCATTTATACTATTCAAAGAAAATCTCAAAAAATATTTTAAATCACACTGGCTATGCCCTTGCTCTAACCCTGACTAGCATCATCTCTGTGTCTCAAGGAATCTAACTCAATTGTATAATGCATACTAAGTATCCTAATGACGAATTTCATAATTCTATCTTCTATATTTTGTCCTACACTTGTATAGTGCTAATTTCTGATTTAAAATTTGTATAAACAGTGTGTCTCATGTATTCTATAAACTGTCGATCTGTTGTATTGTATATATCACATTACTGTGTGGAGCTTTTCTCCTCGGGCCTCCTCTGAAAATGGACATGTATCTAGTCGGACTATCCCAGTCAACAAATGTAAAATAAATAAAAATAAATAAAACAAATATAGACCCGTAAAAATATATATTATTATTATTAGTGACAGTTTAACTGCGGTGCTGGTGCTGCGGTCGTGTTGTCGCCTCACTTTAAGACGTTGTCCTGTTCGATTCTCAGCTAAACCATCTTCTGTGTGGAGACATGCGTGAATGGGCGTACCTTCGTTGAAGGTTGTGCGTCAGGGCTGGCAATTTGGCACGGAAAAATCTATTGTCAATCATTAACGAACCGGAGTTCCACTGTAGTGACCCCTAACTGGGTAAAGCCGAAAGACACAACAACATTATTAGTGACAGTTTATTTCTTTATCTTTTATTGTCCAGGTTAGTTCCATTAGCCTGCTTTTAGGGAAGACCCAAGGTGGTATTTATACAACTATGGAAAATTCAGCCAGGGCATCAGGGAACTTCCCTGATTTGTCATTGTTGTGAGTGGGACCAATTTTGCAGGAGTACTTCCTATTTCCCTTCCAGGTGCAGAGGTCACCCGGAAATAGGGAGGCAGATAGAAACAGAAAAGATGATGGAGTAATGAAAAAAGTGAAGGAGGAAGCAAATATTGACTGTTTGATATAGAAGAGCCAGCAAATGGAGGACAGACCTAAAAAGAAAGGAGGAGGAGGGGTTGCCCTACTGTACTCCCGACACCTCAAACTCTACACTTTAGCTAACAACCCCCCTTAGTTTCTACCAGTTGAACTACTAACTCTGAAGTGCAAACTAAATGATTACAAAACACTAACACTTTCTGTAATTTATATATCCCCTGGTGACAATAGCCAAGTATTAGAACACATACTGTCTTGGTTCTCACACAATATACCCCAGGAAATTATTCTACTGGGTATGTCAATATTAACTGGCTATCCATTACCTCCAACTCCCCTATCTTTGCAAAAATCTTCATGGCTCCTCTCAACTCATCACCACCCCTACACACTACAATAAACCTACCAACACTCACTCTATCATAAACTGGATACTTGTATCAAACCCAGCCCACCCTACATCTCCATCTGATGCCATCAGTGACCACTCTCTTATCTACATCTAAAGATCCACTCAACATCTACTAAGGCCTCATAAACTAAAAGATTGCTGTTCTCTAACTTCCATCCTGACATACTAAACAGCACACTCTCCTCTATCAACTGGTCCTTCCTATCACACTTACCTCTTAGTGATGGAGTGCAAAAATTTACCATCTTCTTAAGTGTACTAAACTCTCTTGCTCCTCTTAGAAAAAAAAAGAGTAAAATCTCTTCTCTCTCCGTGATTATTTCAGTCAACCCAAGCACTTATACAGAAAAGAGACTCTACCTGGAAACTCTGGACAAAGACTAAAGCACCCATCCAACTTCAAACCTACGAAGAACTCTGTAATCTTACCAAAAACATATAATTTTAGACAAGAAATATTTCTATCTCAAACCCCAAACAACCCAGCCTAACAGCCCACAAAAATTCTAGAACTTTATAAATCAAATCCTGCACCGTATTAACTCTGTTGCACCTAATCCTTGTCCTAATGACACACTCCTCAAAACCACTACACTTTTTAACACCTATTTTATTGACACAATCAATAAACTAACACAAACCACTAATTGCCCTAACCACACAGATCGGTCCACACCAACCATGCAGACACCTGACTTCCACAACCTTTTAGATACCTCTTCACCCTCAAACAACAATAACTCCTTTTCTCTGCAACCTGTCCCCACTAGCTATATAAAACACCGCCTTCTCAAGCTTAAATTTTGCTCTCCTTCCTTGGACAATCTTCTTCCATTCTTCCTCAGACTAGATGCTAACTCCTTAGCCTATCCCATCTCTATGCATATAAACCCTTACTATGGAAATAATTGTATACTGTACCTCTCCACAAGGGTGGCAATTCCACAGAACTTGCAAACTTCCAGTCTATAGCAATACTGGCACCCCCTCTCTAAACTTCTAGAAAAATGTGTACATAAGCAACTCATGGCCTACTTACTCAAAGAAAACCTACCTACAAATACAGAACATAGTTTCTGTCCCAACCACAGCACTACCACTGCTGTCATCTCCTTCACTAACTCAATCTCCCATGCTAGAGATAATAAACTCATACTGTGTCTCTTTCTTGACCTCTCCAAAGCAGTTGATACTGTCTTTCATACTGTGCTACTTACCAAACTCTCTGGCCTTAACCTTTCCATAACTGCAATTTCCTGCTTCTCTAGCTATCTCACTAATAGACAACAATCAGTAAAATGGCTTTTCTCTACAGTTCCTTTCTCCCCATCAAATCATGTATTTCACAAGGGTTAAGTTTTGGTCCCCTACTATTCAATATCTTCACTAATCACTTATAGTCATCCTGTTCCTACTGCTCTCTTATACAATACGCAGATGATTCCACAGTCATCCCTACCTCTGACTCCCTGTCAGACCTTCATGGTCTCATGCAAAACTATAACTCTATTGAAAAATGGCTCTCTAATAACCAGCTCATCCTAAATCACAACAAGACAAAACTTCTTCTAGTCCCATCTAAATCTCTCTCACACCTTAAACCTACTTTTTCCAGTGCATCCCTAAACAACACTATAATTAATGCAAAAACTCACATGAAACTCTTAGAAGTCATCAAAAAGCTTACTTTATAGAAATAACAAATTTCTCATGAACGATTTTAGACTCACTCTTGCCCATGCCTTCTTCCTACCTAGTCTTCTCTATAGCTCACAAATACTAATTAACCTACAAGCCTCTCTCTTAACCAAACTTGAATCTACTTACAACAAAATAGCAAGATTTGCTGCAAACCACACCTCAGAGACTCAACACTGTCAATCCCTCTGACTTTTAAACTGACTAGAGTTCCCTCAACTTATTTTAAGTCACTATCATTCATTCCTTCCTAAACAGACCTTTTGCCTGCCCTTCCATCACCCCACTCATTAGTCTCTATACTCCTTCCAGAAAACAACATTTGCTAAATTCCTGAACTTGTCACTGCACTAAGTATAATCCAAACCACCTATCTAAATTACACCTAAATCCCAACCTACCTGTTCTCTCCTACCCTTAATCTTTTCTTTCCTACAGCCTTCCCTAAATTACACCTAAATCCCAACATACCTGTTCTCTCCTACCCTTAATCTTTTCTTTCCTACAGCGTTCCCTAAATTACACCTAAATCCCAACATACCTGTTCTCTCCTACCCTTAATCTTTTCTTTCCTACAACCCTCCCTAAATTACCCATAAATCCCAACCAACCTGTTCTTGCCTACTCTTACACTTTTCATTCCTACAGCCCTCCTTCTATCCTCATTATCACTATGCTTTATTGTTTAAGTTCACCCCTAACTTCCTAAAATCACATGCACAGTTGCTGAATTACATCCAACCTGCCACAGCAAAATGCATCTCGTACCTTATATCAGATATATATATATATATATATATATATATATATATATATATATATATATATATATATATATATGTATATACTTACTTGAATTGTGTGAATTTAATTCTAATTGTATTTTTCTTCCCTCTGCTTGTGTGTAAATCTCTCTGTCTCTGTTGCTTTCTATTGTATAAGCCTTGAATTCTTATCTTGTTACACTTTGTAAAAAATATTTGATTTAATGAATGTGAATTGTAAAAATACATATTGTTTATTCTGTGGAGCTTTTCAACCCAGGCCTCCACTGAAAAAGGGCACTAGCTCAGTCGGACTTTCCTGGTCAACAAATATCAAATAAAATAAATAAATAAAATCATAAATAATTATAACCCTCCAGTTAGAAGGGCTGTGGAATGATTTACTTAAAGAAATGGTAGTCCACAGTGATCCAAAAAAATGAAGGAGATGTTTCCTGGGGACATTACGGAGAAAATACAAAAGGAGGATGCAGAGACAATCCTGGAACACAGTAGATGAGACAGAAATGAAACATGCAGAGAAAGTAAAAAAAGCAAAAGTGGAGTAGCAGAAAAGAAGGCAGAAGAAAATGAAAAATGGAAGTACACTGTGAGCATTCAAAGTAAAGAAGACAAAGAAACGGACAGGTATGAAGTGTTGGACAATTTAATAGTGCCTTTGGGTGTAAAAGCACGTTGTAAGAGCATTTATTCTTTTTAACAAAGAGGCATTTTGTGACATTGTATTTGAGACTGTTTTTTCAATGGACATTTTTCTTGGAGAATATGAAAAAAGAAAGACTGTAACCCATGTCATCTGTATGTGATAAAAGCATTTAGCAAGGAAACAAAAAAGAAGATTTAAGTGTGAAATTTTGAACAGAAAGAATGACTTTGAAAGGATAATTGAAAGCTTTATGTAAAGAAATACTGGACATTGCAAACACTTATGAGAAAAGAGGTTTATGGAATGGTGACTGGGATTGTAATTTTGTGTTAAAAACAAAAAGAGAACAAAACTACACATATACCAAGCATGAAAAATGTGGAGGGAAATAGGGGTGCTGTAAAGTACTGGCGACAACTGAAACAATTATGACAAAAGAAAATGTTACATATGTGGGGAAATGGGACATGATGCAAAAAATGTGAATTGAAATGTTATAAATGTAACACAAGACATGTATGGATGGACTGCAAAAATGAAAATGAGAGTAAAGAAAAGGAAACAGAAAGAGACGAAAATGAAGAAAGAGAAGAAACGTTAGCAGTAGTAGAAACAGAAGGAAAAATTACATGAGAAAAAATAATAAAGACATAGAAGGAGGTTCTGAAATAAGTGATGACGATATAAATTGGGAGATAGGGAAAGGGAAAAACATCCATTGGTAAAAGGACAATAGGCAAAATAAGTACAAAAAAGGAAAAGAAATGGAAAAAAAGAATATATACAGTTCTAAATCGGGGTTTGGTATAATGGTTAATGTGCTTGAGGTGCAAACACAATGTATAGTGTTTGACTATCACCTCTGGGAAGGAAATTGGTTAAATTTAGCATGACCATTAAGAAAGCTGGCCTAGTAATTATCAACTTAGAAAGCCATCAGTCTAAGGAAAAGGGAACTTGAAAATGTTTGAGTGCTTTCTGTGAATAGTAGTAAGAATATAGTAAGGAGAATATTAATTGTGGAGTGGTTTAATACATGTGATATAGATGTAATTACATTAGAAGACACAAGCTTTTTAAAAAATGAAGAAAGATTACAAAAACAGAAACTATGAGGAGGAAAGATAATCTGGAATTGTTGGAAATGAGAGATGTTGTCGAATAGATGTATTCTGTAGAAATACAGTAAAGATATTAAATGTAACCTTTACAAAAATAAGAATATTGACCATTGTAGATTTAAAATGGAAAGAACAAGCATATAGAATTATAACATTATATATTAATTGTAAAAAAAGGAAAACTTATTTGATCAGAGTTTAGACTATGTAGTGATAAATATGAATATTATAATAACAGGAGACTTTGTGATTTAAGAGGCAAGCGTAAAAAGAAAGGAAATAATATATGAAAAATGTTAGAAGTTATAAGATGTGCTAAGTTAAAACTTTGGAACAAAAATTCATGGACTTACAAAAGGGGGTATGTAGAGAAATAAAATAGATTATTTTATAGTATCAGAAGCTTTAGATATAGAAGAAGGAGAGGTAGTTGACACAAGATTTTAGGATCATCTTACAGTATGGCTAGAGATAAAGGAAAAGAGGAATATATAAAAATAACCATAGGAATATAAAGGATAAACAAGAAAGCATAGAATAGAAAATGAAAGCGATTAGTAAATTAGGAAAGATCATATTATTATTATGAGAACATTTTATAAAAATTGGTCTGAGTGGGAGATGAATTTCAAGGAAAATATAAAAAAATGTTTTTTTTACAGTGGCAGTATGATGTGAAAAAAGTAGAGGAAAAATATAAAAGAAAATATAATGTTGCAGTAGAAGATTTAGAACATAATGAATGAAAGTACTTTGATAAAGAAAAATATGTGGAAGAAATCAAGAAAAAAACAATTTATTTTTATTTATTATTGTATTTTACATTTGTTAACTGGGAATGTTTGACTGGGCCAATGACCCATTTTCAGTGGAAGCATGGGGAGAAAACCTACATAGAACAAAATGTACAGAAATTAAATAATGTTTAACAATAGTTAAAAATAAGAACATTTTTAACAAGAATTTATGTGAAAAAGGAGTATATGACAGATTACATAATACACAGTTTACATTTCAGAAATACATAATGCACAGAATACAATTTTCGTATAAGAGATGACATTAATAAAACCTGAAAAAGAAATAGTAACATGAACTATAGTCATAAGGAAAGAGAGGTAAATCATATGACAGGAAAGTAAATAGATGGACTGAAGGTGGAGCAGGATAAAAGTATAGGGGAGACATTGAATAGATTTAGATAGAGAGTCAAAGTAAGAAAGTGTTCGAAGTAAAGGGACATATTTCATCCAGGCTTGGTACAGGAGCAAATCCAATTGTTGGTTTGGTATTTCTTTAGTAGTTGTTTGAATTTGGAAGTGTTGGAAGTATTTAATATCTTTTAACTTACAGTATTGTACTTACTCCACAATATTTTTATCTACTTCCCAAAATACATAAAAATGTTACACACCCTCCAGGAAGACCTATTATTTCTGATTGTGGCTATTTGACCGAGCCTTTTTCTGATTTTCTTACTTATTATTTATGCCCTTTGTTGAATGGTGTAAGTTCACACATGCAAGATACCACTCAGTTTTTAAATATCATTCAAGACACACAGTTGGAAATGGATTGGTATATGTGTACACTGGATGTGACAGCTTTGTACACTAATATTCCACACTGGGCTGGTTTAATGACATTAGACTATTGGTTAAATCGATTAGTTCTGTATAGGCCTGGATTTAACACATTTTTGGTCTGCCTTGCAGAACGTGCTCTTACTAAGAATGTTTTTTATTTCAATGGAGAGCATTTTTTTACAGCTTAAGAATACTGCTATGGGAGCTTCTTTTGCTCCCATTTATGCAGAACTTTTCATGTTTTTTATTTTGGTGGAGCAGATTATTTATGATGCTGCCCACAATATTTTTTGGAGTGTATAGATATATGGCGTATATACCTGGATGACTGCTGGCTGGTCTGGAAGTCTGAGTTAATTTATTTGAATGAGTTTGTTCAATATCTTAATGAAAATAAATGGGGGATCCAATTTAGTGTCAACGATGATCTTGCACAAATTACTTTTTTGGATGTTGCCATAAAAAAAAAAATAATGATGGTATTTTAAGTACTACATTACATAGAACCCACCCACAATTTAACACTCTTTTGTATGCCTCCAGCTACCATCCATCCCACATTATTCATAATATCCCCAAGTCACAATTTCTCAGAATTTGTAGAATATGTTCATCAGATACAGAATTTAGTAGATGAGTCGGATTTAGTTTAAAGATTTTGTAATAGGGGGTATAATTATAATGATGTTAAGTCCACTCAGGACACTGTTAGAAACATTGACAGAGTTTAACTGTTACAGTATAAAACACATAAAGTTAGGGATGATGTGTTTAGATTGGTGACTAATTTTGGTAGCAATATTGGGTCAATATTGGGTTTTTCAAGCATCTCATCAATAAACACTGGGACATCCTTATGGCGGATAACAAAATATCTGAGTTAATTCCTGCACAATGTTTATTTTCTTACAGACAAAGTAGATCTATTGGTAGTTATTTTAATCATTATAAAAAATGTGCTAAATTTAGAATGGAGAAGCAAACAACTACAGACCATATTCTTGTGGTGGGTTGTCAACCATGTGGGCATTGCTCTGAATGCAAACGTTCTCAAAATCAAGCAATGTATATCTAAAAACACAACCTACTTTGATCTGGCCAAGGCCTTTGATACCATTCCCTACTCAGGAATCATAGAAAAACTCACAAAGCTAGGCATCAACCCCTATATCACTAGGTGGGTTGCAAACTGGCTCACAGATAGAACCCACAATGTGAAAGTAGCTGACTCCAAGTCAGTCTGCCGACCAGTCATGAGTGGAGTCCCACAGGGATTGGTCCTGGGTCCTCTCCTGTTTGGTATCTACTTCTCAGAAGTCCAGGCCAACACAAAGGAACTCTGGCTGATAAAGTTTGCAGATGATTGCAAGTTGGGAGCCATTATTAACTCCCCAAGTGATGTTGACATCCTACAGAAAGGCCTCACTGAGACCAATGACTGGTGTCGGAACCATGGCCTTAAGCTCAATGCCAAAAAAATGTGTCATCATCACCTTTGGTAAAAACGCAGTTCCCATGAATTGCCACATTGATGGTAGTCCACTGAATACAGAAGGCATTATAAGAGATCTGGGAACACAGGTTGACAGCATCCTCTCTTTTGACCACCACATTGCCACTGTGGTCAGAAAGCCCCTCTATGTGGCACATCTCATTACTAAGGGTTTTGCATCCAGGAAGAAAGAGGTCATTGTCTCCCTCTACTCTTCCCTCATTAGGCCAATCATCGACTAAAGTGCCCCATTTGGCATGTACCTCACTAGATGCCTGCAACAACTGGAGAGGCCCTAAAAGTACCTCACAAAGAGGATCCTAGGCTTTAAACACTTGTTCTATATGGACAGACTCAAACACCTCCAGCTATTCTCTGTCTCATATCACCTACTTAAAGGCGATCTCTGCTTGACTTACAAAGCCATGTCTGACCCAGCTTTGTTAGAAATGCTACATCTAAAGAAATCCCAATCCCTCCACACCACACACTCCAGAGACCTCAACCTCATTACCACAATCAACAGAACATGCTGGAAGGACAGGTTCATAACCCAGAGTCTGCCCATGGTATGGAATAGACTTCCCATGCATGTCAACAAAGCACCTCACTGGCCCTGTTCAAGAGAAATTTTGATGAGTGGATGGGGAATAGAAAATTCATCCCAGGGATCACTCCAGTGGCTCTACTCGACAGAGGCACTGGGAACTAAGGTTGGGTGGCACAATGCCAGGGTAATCCTATGGGCTAGGCTTGTAAAGGCTCCAGGGCCATTAGCCTAGTACACACCTATGAACCTATAAATCTGTGAACATCCAAAGTCTTTGATATTTTTTGTTTTGGCACTTGTTGTTCTGAGTGGCTAGTGTATTTAGCCACTTGCACATCTTCAGCTTTCTGTGATGGACAAACATCCAGACAACTTAAAACCATATTTTTGAACATATGAGTAACATTAAAAAATGTTTGTCCAATGCATTATATAAACGTGTTCCGAAACATCCTTCAGCTGTATTTAAATTCATTGTTATTGATGAGACTGATTTAGCTGCATGTAATGAATTAGACTGGCATTGTGTTTTGAATAATAAGGAACAATCTTGGATTGAGAGTCTGGAGGCTTTGTTTTTATCGGGGCTTAATGAAACACTGTCTGTTTAAATGGGTGGTGAATTTATACTGATTATATATTTAAATGTGCTACTACTTTTTGGTATCTTAACACTGCTGAAAACATGGAGCTGTCGAAACCGGTCTATTTTTGAATGGAAATGCTGGCTGCCATTTTTTGTTCTTAATCCATTTGCCTTTGCACTCAGCTGTGCCTGCACAGACTTTTGTACTCCTGTTTACATGGAATGAAACAATAAAATAAATAATGCTTAATGGAAAATGGATTTTAGCAACAATATTAAGTAAAATAAGATGGTGGTTATGAAAAAAGGAGGGGGGTCTAACATGGATGAACATTTTTTGTAAACAGATTTGTATGTATGTATATATATATATATATATATATATATATATATATATATATATATATATATATATATATATATATATATATATATATATATATATATATATATATATATATATATATATATATATATATATATATTGTACACTTTGTGTAAATTTGTAAATATTTGTAAATATGTAAGTATTTTCTATATAAAAGTTATTTTTGTATGTAAATAAAGGACACTTACTCTTTTCAATGGATGTAGTGCGATCTTTTATATCCACCTGAGCTATCTTATCTCAAGCAGATCAGGCATTGGTTTAATGTCTCATACAAAGAATAGCACACTCAGGAGTGCAGCACCTCTCCATACTGCACTGCAGTGTTAGCAATCAGTCCACTTGGTGTGGGAATAGAACCCATTGCCTTCTGTACCAAAGGTGAGTGTGCTGCCTGTTGTTCCACTGACATTTTTGCATTATGGGTTACATTGCCTTTAAAAAAAATGATATTATCATTATTATGTTAAGAGACAGATAAGTACCTGTAGTCATTAGATGGGATGTTTGATTTCCAGCCCTCTGGTATATTCTGAGCATATATATATCTGACTGTCAGATAACCTTGTAGTTAAGGTATTTGCTGTTACAATGTCAGTACTTTAAGGACAGTCATAATTATTGTCTTCACCAGCACAAGGGTCATACATGCTCTTTAGAAATGAATGATGTCTGCTGATCAGTGGAGGATTAAGTCTACCTTGGGCTCTGGGTGGTTTTCAAACCATGGTCTCCCCATCACACACATTTTTTTAGCAACATGCATTAATGCATCTTTTTTTTTTTTGTTCACCTTCCTGATGGCTTATAATTTGCACTCATCTACCAAATTTTGTAAATTACATTTATTGCTTAATAAAACAATATTTGATTGTTTTTAATGTGTGGTATTGAGCATTTTTTAGCAAGAAAGGAAACTAAACTTACTAGCCCATGACAAAGAGTCAGTGATTTTCGGACATTTCAGCCATAAAAGACCTCCCAAACTGCTATCATTATAACCCACCAATGTTCATACTCATCAGTTACAGATGTTTTATTCACTGTATATAATATATATATATATATATATATATATATATATATATATATATATATATATATATATATATATTTTAAATATATATATTTTTTGTAATAAAAATGACCAAAGAAAAATATTCCAAGTTACTTTATACAAATACACCCTAGTCTGGAAGGCTTCATGTTGGCTTACTAAAAGCAGTTTTGGCAAAAGTAAACATTGTGAAAGGTTTTCACAGAAACTACCTTTAGTGAACATTTTAAGGATATATATATATATATATATATATATATATATATATATATATATATATATATATATATATATATATATATATATATATATATATATATACATATATATATATATATATATATATGTATATATATACATATATATATATATTTGCATGTGGGACAAACTTCCCTTACACCCCCATGTCGGACCCTAACTTACATGTAGCAACTCCAAGACCATGCAACAGTGGACAAAGAAGCAAACTTCACTATTGATGAAAGTAGTTTCAGTGAATGTACTTCGGTCATTTCTCATTTGCCAAAACTACCTTTAGTGACCTGAAATGTTCCTGTTCTGCAGAGCCAGCCAAATGACTGCCTAGGTTGATTGCAATAGCACAGTCATTCTGGTACACAGACAACCCATGTATCCAGCAATATAGCCAATTATAGCCACACTGTGGAGTGTGTGCACCTCAGATGTTCAGGCATACTAAAAAAAATAACAAAGTTTGCTTCACGTAAATGCTCACTAGCCACAGTCAACTATTCCTGTTACTTCATGCAAATGCACCCAAGTGTGGCAAACACAGATTGAAGGCAGCTTAAAATAAGAATATGATACTTGGGTAATTTACCTTCTTTGAAAGACAGAACATCCACTGCCATGCAGCAGTTGCCGACTGTCTACACCTCACACATATTATTGTGATGCAAAACAACAGCAATAGTAAATGTATTTTAATATTTTTTTGTTTGTTTTTTTGCACAAACACTAGCCAGAGTATACTGGCCTGTTTCACAAAAATAGCATCAGTCCTGCAAAATTAAAATAATTACCAAATCTGGACATGGTCATTATCAACTACAGACAGACTCCTGTACCCTGCAATTATACATATTTTGTTGTCTGTATACATCTCAGATGTCTAACTGTAATAACAATTTAAAACTAAATCATGGCTGTACAATGTATTTCAATTGTTTTACATAAACACTGCACAACGTACTTCTCAACCCCTTAACTGAAGAAATCTGGAACAAAGCCAAAAAGTAACAGAGGAAGACACTTCAGGGAAGCATTTTGGTATCACTTCTTTAACAAAAGTCACTTCTGTTCAGCAAAACCTTATAACAGTTTGATATCTGCAAATAGCTCCTCTGCCAGCACAAATCAAACAATCCTCTCAATCTTAAAAAAATGAGAAATCAATATTCAGAATAAAAAGAAGACAACAGCATTATGAAAAGGCAGAGAGAATGATATAATTGTTGGAGGAACTGTGTTACAAAGTCCTTTCTAAGAAATCTCAACTGTGAGCTGCTTATTTTTGCAACAACTCCCATGCCCCAACCAAAACAAACCCTATTGCATTTTACAGTTTAAGACAAAGCACAGGAGTCCAACAAAAAGGGGTCACAAAAAATAAAATACAGCGGTACATTCCTAGTAATAACTATAAAGAATACAGTTTCTGAACAGTTTATCTACTCTGAAAAGTTGGCAAATATGCTTACACAGCCTGTGCTTACATTGCATTAGTGTTTCTAGTTTATGCATGTAGGAACTGTCAAATATTTTTTGTAAAAGCATACAAACGTCAAATTTTAAATTAATAGTTTTAAAGTGCAAATTCCTGGAGCTGGTCACTGATTGCACATTGAGGAGACCAAATGCACACAAAATACCATTCTGTGATTCTCTATACAAGTGAAAGAAAATGTGCAGAATATCAGAGCGCTTGTCCTGTAGCAAATGGAGGGCACTAAGCATTTTAATTACTGTCAGCATAGCTCTTGATTTCTTAAAATATGAAACAGGGGAAAGGAAGCCAAAATCTAATGTGAGACAGAAGTCCCAAATCGAGAACAGTTTTTAAATATTTTCTTGTATACTTAGAAAGTTTTCAGAATAATAGAATTTGCAGTAACATGCACTCAATGAAAGATACAAAGTCTGAAGCTAAATATCCATTAATATGTAATAATCACAGTTTTCGTCAGTCTGTCAAAGAACCACAAAAAATAAACAGAAGACAAAATTAGGTAACTGCTAGAAAATCAATGTCAGATAAGAGCTTTGACTGTCACTGACAATCTAGGCCAATTGTTATTTTAAAGTAAGGTGTCAGCAAGACAAATACTCAGGCAGGAAGGGAAAGAAAAGAATGGACGTCTCCAGAGTATGGCCCTTCTCTCTACCTGAAATATGTCACTTTTTTGTTTTAAATAATGGTGCTGTCGCCCATATTTCCTACATATCACAATCGACAACTATTCTGCAGTACACTGAGGCAAGGTGTATAAATCTATTCTGCCATCCCTCCATATAGACATTAACGCAGCAGTGTATGGATTTATGTTATGTATATATAAATTATACAGAAAGGCATACTCCATCTGAGTGAGCTTATCAAAGTGTAAATGCGCAGTTGCAGTGGTTTATGCAACAACAGTTATGTCTTGAAATGAGAAAGAAAATATTTGGGAGTTACAAAACTCAGAAAGACAGGTAATATGGCTACCTGCTAGTCCCTGCCCCTCACCCAGTAGCAAATTTCTTGCCCTGCAAAGCTGTGCATCTATTAAGAGTTAGTAAATAAATAAATTAATCAGTTAATAAAAGAAAATTTGCTTAACTTTGCTGAACAGTTGCAAGACTTCTGCACAGCAAGTCTGGAAACCCCTAGCAATGTCAACATCCTGCAAGTAGGTCTTATGCATAGTAATGACTGGTGCCAAAGTCATGGTATTAAACTCAATGCAAAAAAATGCATTATCATCCCCTTCAGCAAGGGTGATGTTCCTTCAAACTACCACATCAATAGCAATACCCTAAGCATACAGTCAGTGGTGAGAGATCTGAGCACACAGGTTGACAACAACCTTAACTTCAATCACCATGTCTCCACAGTGGTAGGAAGGGCACTTTGCATTGTTTATTTATCTCATAAGTAATGGCATTGCCTGCAGAAAAAAAAGAGGTTATAACCCCCCTGTACTCATCTCTCATCAGGCCAATAATAGAGTACAACTATCCCTTTGGTGTATTCCTTTCCAAACACCTGCAGCAATTGGAGAGACCACAAAGGTTCCTTACAAAGCAAATTCAGGGTCTTCAAGATCTGTCTTATGCAAACAGACTGAAATCATTGTCACTTTACTCTGTGTCATTCAGACTGCTCAGAAGTGATCTGTGTCATGCATACAGACCAATCTCTGACCCAACTTTATTGGAAATGATGCACTTTCACAAGTCAAATGGCACATGGGTCACTGTCTCAAAGGGCCTTAACTTGGTATTTGACACCAACAGAACTTGCTGGAGAGACAGACTTGTTTCACAGCGGTTGCCCCACCTTTGGAACAAGCTTCCTATTCATGTTAAACAAAGCCACTCACTGGCCCTATTTAAGCATAATTTGGATAATTGGATGGGTAACCAGAAATTTGCCCTGGAGGTTCCACATGTGACCCTCTTGGACAGGAGCAATAGGTGCTGATTTTAGTGTCTGCTTGAACCAGACACCCTTGGGAACATGGGTTGAACTTGGCTAGGGTTGTAAGGGTCCTGGGGACATTAGCCTAGTAACCTCCTGTGATCCTATGATCTTATGATCCTACAATCCTATGGAACAGTCTATACCATTTGATATTCACTACTTTCTGCTTTGCCCTCCCTTAATTCATAGGACAGAGCAGAAAGCTCATAAATTGATTAGTGTTATAGCTGCCTTAAGTACAGGTGCTGTGGTCTGCAAGAAGTCAGAAACATTTTAATAAAAAAATAAAATAAAGTAAAATAAACAGATAAATGTCCTTTGGTGTCTCTGTTAAAAGTGCATACAGTGCCTTATTACAACATAGAGTCTGGGCCTCCCTGCAACTTTGGGCCCCAAGCAGCTTTCAGAATCACCACTATTAAAATCCACTTGTTTTTTTTTTTTTTTTGTTAGTGTAACCAGTGATCCTTTTAATTGGAAGGGCTCAGGATTGCTCATGCTTGTTTTGTTTGTCATTTATACCCATGACAGTTTTTGTCTATAAAATGAGTGTTTCATTGTAATTCTTCTTGAGTCAGCATATCTTCTCAGAATGTCTTACTCCTTCTGGTGCTTTCTCCTTATATCTTCATCTGCTTTGACCCTCACCTGGTCATACAAGGTGTTCTGTTTTTGAAGATGTGCTTTAATAGCATGCTGGGTAATGTTGCGCCATCTGTAGGATGAACTGATGTTCTCTCTTCATACTGTTTTACTGTTGTTTGTAGTAGATAATGTTGGACTTGGAGGTCCATACTGCATCAATGATAGTCTGCATAGAGTCCTATTAGCCCACTGGCTTGTGAACAAAATGAAGTCATTTTTCTGTGTACAGCTTGTCAGGTATTCAGCCAAGTCATAAATGGAAATATTATACATAAGGAAATCTGGTAGAATGCAGAAATCTGGGAAGTTATCAAAAGAAAGGAGCGAAGGAAGACATGGGAGATAGAAAAGATGGACCAGGTAAGAAGGAATTCTGGATGTGGACCAGGCTAAGAAGGAATTCTGGATGGCTTAAAGGAGGCTAAGAGAGCAGTTGCAGTAGAACAAGGCATCGATGGCACTCTACCAGCTTCTGGAAAGGTAGGTAGTAGAAAACACAAAGAAACTTTATCTTGCTGCAAGGCAAAGACAGAGAAATATAAAAGATTGTTATCAGACACCATTTATAAGGGATGCCAACAGCAACCTGCTCATCAGTACACAGGATGTCAAAGGTAGTTAGGAGTACGTTCCACAGCTTTTGAATGAAGAAAACCCCACAGAAGCCGTACTTCTCAGACACAACCTATGATGAAAGAAGATGAAGAAGAACCCACACACTAGAAGAAGAAAAAACAGCATTAAGAAAAATTATGTCATTGAAAGCAGCAGGTTCAGATGAGGAGGTGAGTTCACAGCAGATATGATCAAGATATTGGGGGAGTTAGGGTACAATGACTCCTGAGGTTACTCAAAGCAGTATGGAGAGGAAGGTGTATCCCAGATGACTGGGGAATAAGCATTCTACTACCAGTATACAAGAACAAAGGGACATTCACAAATGTGGGCAGTACAGGGGTATCAGACTCCTGTCACACTGCAGGAAAATGCTGGTGAGGGTGAGTAATAGAATATTTGGAGTAATAGAAAGTAAGATGGGAGACGAATTGTTCACATTCAGATCAGGATTCAGCACAACCAAGACCAGTCCACTTGGGCTTTCCTAGACTTACAGAGAGCATGTGACAAGGTCCTAGGAAAGTTGAATCTGGCACTTCATTTGCATGACGTTATCCTCATATCAACATGTGACAGGATCATGTTCAAATGCTGTATAATGTGCACTACAGAATGTTGTTCTTCATGCAACACATCTCTATGAATTGATTCCCTCCCGTAAATAGCTGCTACTTGCTCAAAATCTTTGTGAGTACTGCACAATTTATACAAGTATTCCAGCCTGTATATTAAATAGGCCACAGGGTGAAATGCCCAATAATTCATATTATTTCATCCTTTCATCTTTTCATTCTTCATTCATTCTCTGACACTATACCAGCATTGTGAAGTGTAGGACTGTGAGACAGCCATAGTGAGTGTTGGCACTTAGTATGCAAAAGGCATAGAAACTAAAGCTGACTAAAGTGGAAGTACATAACAAGATGAACATACCTGTGCATGCACACATACGCACAAACACACACACACACACACACACACACACACACACACACACACACACACACACACACACACATGCAGATACCAGACATGGTTATAGTCAATTTACAAAATTGCCAATGTATCTATGGTACCTCTTTGGGATGTGTCAAGAAACCAGAGAACTTGGCAAAAACACAGTGGGTATGCAGATTCTACACAGAAAACATATCATCCCGGATATGAACTGAAGAGCCAAGCACTTGTGAGGCATGAATAATTTAACTGATGTATAATTTAATGCAGTCTATTTCTACTTTTCAGTTTTCTGATTATTTCTCAGCAATTAACTTTCTTGCACTCATGCTTTGCACAAATCTATAGTCCATAATGCATTTACTGAAGCAACTGACACTCAGAGCTGTAGTGATCTGCCGTTATAACAGCTTTAGAAGGATGTTTGACCATCAATTATCTTTGCAGAGTTGTGAATTGTTATAAATTAAGACTACTGCATAACTTTCACAGTCATTTCTTTAAACTGAAGCTTCAGGTATGCACCAGGTCTTTTGAAAGGAAAGGACTAGCCAGAAGTAGGGGGCAATACTTTTCAACATTACAAGTAGCCAGTAGTTTACGGATAACATTCTGCAGAGACAGAAGGAATAACCTACATGTTTAATTTTAAATAATCTATAATCAGAAATCATTACAGGACAATGACAATTTGAGAAGTAGGCGTCTTATTTTCATTTGAGGTATAAAAACCTCCTCTACCAATAGCAGTCCTGTCTCCTACAATGGATGTGTTTATTTTTCAGCTTCAAATGAAAGTGGCCATGGTGAGTCAGACTAAATACTGAGTCATTTGAAATAAGTTATGGTTACCTGTAGAGCAAAATATAATAAAGGAATATGTATGGGACAATGGTCTGAAACAGGAGTACCAGTGAGTATGGACTCATTTTATTAAGATTTATTCTAAACTGTTTATTGTGCAGCCATTCACTGATATGAAGTCAGAAAGGTGTGGTAGATCTTTTCCTAATTGCAATTTGATTTGAGAGTGGGAAGAGGCAGACTTGTTGAATACCATACGTAGGTCGGCTCACAGATTATTAATGAATAAAAATAAGAGCATAGACTAGGAGAGAACTGAGCCCTGATTAACCCCTTTCACAAGAAGGGCAACTGGGGAAGTACAGGAGCCACTCTGGAATTAAAAGAGCCTGTATAAGAGGTAAAATTGGAACTAATATATAGTAGTGGGACTGCAGGCTGCTTGTAAGAGGGAGTCTAGAAGAAGGTTGTGAATTGAAGGTCAAAGGCTTTTGTAAGATCAATGAAGATGCTGCTTGCATTGCAGCCCTTGCTCATGGTTTGAAGAATTTCATCTGTAAGGGGTATAAAGGACAATTAAGGTACTATGGCCTACTCAAAAGTTACATCGTTACCATGATAGGATGCCATGGGACTGAATGTAACTTGTCAGTTGACTGTAAATTTAGCTTTCCCAAAGAAATTCCCAATTGTTGATATGATAGTTATTGGTCTGAAGTTAATGGATTGTTTGGGAATTTTGGGATGTTTTACAGTTGCTGACTTCCAGTCAGGTGGCATGGTCTCATTTACGACACAGAGTTTCTAGGGCTTCCATCTATTTCTACAGGAGTATTGGGGATATTTTCAATAAGGCAATTTCTTTCTTTCTTTGGATTTTATGACCTTCAAGTGGAAAGATAGTGGGACTTTGGGAGTCAGTTTAAGTGGTGGAGTGATAGGAAAATGGAATGGAGGAGGCGTGTACTGTCAGTGGAAAGGGGACCTGGAGAAGGAATAGAGGAATTTCTGTGAAAAACTAAAAGAAGAACATGGCCTCTTAGTGGTAGAGATGGCGTACCCCAACATCCACCCACCCCCACCAGTGGGAGAGTTGCTTGGGATTAATTTGCCTGTGATATTGTTGATTAAGTTCCAGAATTATTTGGAGAATTGTACAGAATGTTTTGCGTGTTGTGAAGGGCCATGGATTTGCATATCCTAATAGTTTTTTGGATAGGTTCCTTACATTTAGAAATCTAGTCCTGAGATGGTTGGGGAAGAAGGAGGAGGCTCTCCAGTTGTACCATACTTCATCTCCAAGTTTGTAGTGTGCCATTATTTCTTTGCTGAGCTAAAGGTTATAGTGAGGGGGGGTCTGAGGAGTACAGTGATTACTGGAAAGAATTTCTCTTGAAGCTGGAAGAGGATATTGGTTAGAGTAGGATCAAGAGAGATGGGGACTTGCACTCTTATGAAAGGCTCCCCAGTTGAACTTTAAGAACTCATAGTGGAGGCCTTTAATATTTTTGTATGTCTTTAATCTAAAGGTGACTAGTGCAGCTGGAGTTTTTTCATATGGCAATTTGACTGAGATTGGGACAGTATAGTGGCCACTGATGAAGGGATATAGCATGTCAAGGCTTTGGATCCCATCTGGAATATCTGCTACTATAAGGTCTACAAAGGAATTACTTGAGGAGGAGCTGGGCCTAGTATAGTTTTTGACTGCATGCATAGAACCAAGGTTGGAGAGGTAATTTAGGATTCCCCAAATTGTGAGGTTAAGAATGTTTAAACTGAAATCACCAAAATAATGATTTCTTTGTAGGGCATGAAAATGTGAAGTATTTAGAACTATAAAAATTTATTTATGCTAGCTGGGGGTTGGTGCTAATGCAAGGGTTAGTTTGATTTGATGCTTGATGGGAATGTTGATGCATAGTCAGTTTATGTTGTGATTATTCTGAAATGTGTTTTAGGTTAGGCCGAAGTACTGGAGGCTGATTTTTTATGAATATAAGTGTGCCCTGTACTGTACAAGGACTAGGAGAGAGTTAAAATATATGAAAAATGGGAGTGAAGGTTAGGTATCTCCGGTTTTAACAGTTAACAGTTTACATCCTTAGTCTTCCATGCTAACTGGCAGGCAAACGATTTATATGACCCAGGGTGTATATTATCTACTATACTGACTCTTCTATGCCTTACTTTGAGAAAAGATACATCATGAGCACAGCTGTTGGGAATGTAGTTACATCGATGTACATCTGTATTAGCCTGTATTTTTAGTGCTTGAATATTGTTGACTGAGGACATTCTGCTGAGACTGTAACATTTTTCAGTGAAAACCCAAGATGACATTCATACTGACAAGGTGAAGTATGGCTAGAATGCTGAGGAAACTAAGATTCTCTTCACAGGCAAGTACCACGGCATCTTCCACATCATCTTGTATTGCCAACAAATGAGGTCCACATTTCAACAACATATCCAAAGAATGGCATTTCAGAAAGCAACACCCCATCATTTAGCAGTTCAGCATCAGAAGATGCATGTGAACTTAAGTACGTTATGGAAGGATAAAACTCAAGTCCTTCTGAATATTCTTTTATTAAAGTTTTTCATGCTGTCAGCTGAGTCATTGGCACTAAGTCAAAAGGATTCTAAAATACTGAATTAAAATAACTGGGCCCAAAGAATATACCAGTTTGCTATAACTGCATTGCTTACTCATGAAGATGTAAAGATGTAGCTTGAGTAGTTAAAGGACACCAGAAATGGGTAAACCAGCACAATGGTATACCTGATTATGATTTTTTGCTATTATATATATCTTGTTTAAAGCAAAGATAGTCTTTACCTTTTTTTTTCCATAATAAATCTTTATTATTTTACCAATTTTCCATACAATAAAGAAAACAGCAAAGAAAAAGAAATACAAATAATACCCAAATTAAGCTAATAATACCCACACTGCAAACTATGTACATTATTTACATGAATGCTTCCAGCCGTTAAACAAAATCAAGAAAGAAAAGAAAGGAGCATGTAATGACACGAGTCAAGAGATCTACTATCATTAGAATGAATTGTTCTTACCAACATTCACATCAGGTATGCATGTCCTGGGGTTGAGCTGAGTTTCGGTACATTAAGCTAATATAATGTTGAAAATTTGTTCCCACACCTTTGGGTTATTAATATTCCTTTTATTATCCTTAATTAAAAGTTTATGTGCTAGAATATGTTTCATGGCTAAACCTTTAAAGTTTTCCCACGAAGTTTGAAATGGAGTCAACCAATTTGTAGCTATATAAAGTTTCATTAATAAAAAAATATTCATAAGTATAATCATTTGGGTTCTATTCAAATTATTAGGAGGAATATGTAGTATCATGAATTCCCAAGAAAGTGTAGAATGTTGATATCCCATCTTTTGTAGTTGGATTTTTAAGGAATTCCAAAGTTTGTAAATACATTTACAGCTCCAGAACATGTGCAAGAGGTCCGCCGTTTGGTCTTTACAGTATGGACATTTGGGCGAGTTTTTCGAGTTGAATTTATGCAAGCTAAGGCGTGTATAGTAGGCATTATTAAATATCATCAATTATGTAAATATTAATTTTTTAGAGAGAAACTGATTTTATTGTTAAGTTAATTGCCTTTAGTATTTTGTTATCTTCTATCAATGGTATTTTATCCTTCCAATATTTTGACAAAAGTATTTGGTTTTGGTATTTCAGCTCTTTTATCAGTTCACTTGTAGAGGTAATAAATTTGATATCTTGTCTAAGAGTTAACCATAAGTTTGAACAACTAGTTAACATTTCCTCATCAATTTTAAAGTCTTTGAAGTAATTTACAGAGAGATCCTTTAATTGTCTCAATATTATTAAGTAAGATTTAGGAAGATTCATCCCCTGCAACATATCATGAACTGAATGGTTAAGATATGGATATAGCTCAAGTAAAGTTAGATTAATTATAAGTGAATATTTTTTAAGATCTATTACTTGGTTATTAATTTTCATATTCGGGTTCTTATGAAAGGGTTGAAAAGTCATAATATGCTGTAAGAGATTTAATGATTGGAAAAGATTTTGTATTAGACTTGTATATACTGTAATATGCTCCATTAAAGAAAATAATTTAAAAGTATCTTTACTTAAAAAAGGTAAAGCTTTCGGATTAATATTCAAACTTACAACGTATTTATGATTCATAACTACCCCTTTAGGTGACCATTTATTACTAAATATCTCATAGTAAGCTAGTCTTAAAATTATATTAGAATTTATTATTAAGTAATACATTTCAAAATTAGGTAGATCTAGGCCTCCTTTATTTTTCGGAGTCATCAGTTTATCATATGATATTCTAGTTTTCTTAGATTCCCATATAAATTTAGCCGATTCCATGTGAATTTGTTTAAAAAATTTCCTGGAGATCAAAACTTGAGTAGCTCTAAAAATTTACAAAATTCTGGGTAACACATTCATTTTAATTATTGAAACATTTGCCATTGTTGGTAATTTCAGATTATTCCATCTTCTTAAATTGGACAATATCTGATCCCAAAGCAACTTGACATTATTCACATAGAAATCTCTGTTATCTGTAGAAAAGATAACACCCAAGTACTTTATCTTATTCTCCGATTTAACTTGTCCTACCTATGGTAAAAGAGAAAAAGGTTTTGGTGTTTTCAAAGGAAATAAGTTGTTTTTTTTAAGGTTTATCTTGTAGTTGGAAACTTCAGCAAAATCTTCCACTGCTTTTAGTATTTTTTTAGTATCTGAAATTGGATTCATACAATAAATATTGAGGTCATCAGCAAAGGCAGTCATAGATATCTTGGTGCCATAAACTATTGGGGCGTTATGGTATATATTTTGCTTAATATGTAAAAACAGTGGTTCTAAATATAGATTAAATAATATAGGGGATAAAGGACAGCCCTGACGAGTTCTGTTCTTAATTTGTATTCTTTTAGAAAAATTTTTATTAATATATAAAGTTGTATATGGGTTATTATATAATATTTGTAACGTTAAAATAAATTCTTGAGGTATATTGAAGTATGATAAAAGATCAAACAGAAATTTCAAATTAGCTCCATCAAATGCTTTTTGTTCATCAGTAATGAGAGCATAAACATTAATATTTTTTTGACAAGCATAGGAAATTAATGTATGTAGTGATAAGGTATTGTCAGTAGTTTGTCTGGCATTCATAAATCCGGCCTGTTCATTGGATATTATTAAGTCTATTACCTTTTTCAATCTATTAGCTAAGATAGATGTCAAAATTTTCATGTCAATATTTAAAAGAGAGATAGGGCTATAGTTGTCCGGGTTATGTAAGTCAGTGTTTTCTTTGGGAATAAGAATTGTTCTGGATGCATTAAAGTGAGGATCACTAATTCTATTATTAATTATATAATTAAATATATGTGGAAGTATCTTGCCAAAGGAGTCACAAAATGTTTTATAAAATTCTGCGGTCAATCCATCCGGACCTGGTGCTTTATGAGATTTCAACTTTTTAATTGTATCTATTATTTCCCCAGAGGAAATTGGCTTAATTAAATCTATTTGAGAGTAATCGTTAATTTTTGGAAAAATAATTTTTTGCAAAAAGCCATTATTAATCCTATTCGTGGAAGATTTCTGTCTATCACTGTAAAGCTGAGAGTAAATCATTTCAAAAATACTCATATTATCTTCAGATTTTGTATATCTATTATTTTTAAACTGTATTTCAGTGATCTGCAAAGGGACTTTCGATTGATTAATGATTCTAGGTAATGCCCTTGAAGGCGTTTGAATATGATTAGCATATTTTGCCAACAATCTATGTTCATAAAATGACAACCTACTATTCTGGATCAAAACGAGCTCCTTTTGACATTTTAATAGTTCTTTTTCTGTTTGCTGGTTAAATTTCCTAAATAAATCCTGTTCTAATGACTTGATTTTGGTTTCCAGTCTTTGCATATCACTATTTTGAATTCTTTTATAATAGGTAGCTTTTTGCAAACAAATCCCTCTTACTTGTGCTTTGGTTGTTGCCCATTCAATATCGGGTAAATGTTGTTGTTTAGATAAACTAACTAATAGAAGATCAAGAACAGCCTGAGTTTCCTGAATTATATCCTCTTTATTTAATAAATTTGGATTTAGGGTCCAATTGTACCCTCTATGTGATAAGCTATTTTTGCGGTCTTTATTAAAATTTAAAGTAATTTTAGAATGATCTGATAAGAACTGAGCTTGTACAGTAACACTGGGATCTAGAATAATTAAACTTTCTGAAATCAAGAAAAAATCTATTCTAGACCACATTTTGTGACATGTTGAATAGAATGTAAATTTATTTGTATTAAACTGATTGCTTACGTATTTAAAAGGATCATACAATTTAAAGTCAGCTTTAAGTTCACTCAAAGCTATTACTGCTTGAGTATTAAATGACCTATGGACACTTGATTTATCCAGTTTAGGATCTTGATATGAATTCCAGTCCCCTCCTATAATTATGTAGTGATTATTATATTGATTCAAAATGAAATAAAGTGATAGTATAAAAAGGTGTTGATTGTTACATGGTGCATATATATTAAGAAGTAAAATAGGTTTATCATAGTGATTAGATGACAGAATCATGTAACACCATCTTTCCTCCTTATCTACTTTAAAGTCTAGAATTTTTTCTTGGTATTGGCTCTTTATAACTATCGCGACCCCCACACTATTAGTTTTACCTTCCGAAGCTATGACCTCTCTGATCCATTTTTTTCCCTAATAACTGCCCACTGATCATTAGTCAAATGAGTTTCTTGGAGTAAAATAAAACATGCCCTAGCCTGCAAAAATAAATGAAGAAACAGTTTCCTCTTTTTCAAGTTCTGGAGCCCTTTCGTATTCCATGAATCTATTTCCCACATAGTACGACCTTTAATTGATTCAAATATGGTTTACGTTAGAAAAAAACAGAATAGATTCAAATATTTTTTCAAAAGATATACTTTTTGGAAGCATTGTTGAAATCCCGTCCCACACCCGTGCCTACCCACTAAACCCCTGGACCAGGACAAACATAGATTTTCCACATTGTTAAACATTGTAAGGATTAATAACATTACTAAATAAATGTTCTTTAGATTAAAATATATTACCACTATATCATGCAAAAAACCTATGACTACTACCACTAAATCTACAAAGCCTAACCTAATCATTCCCTATTAAACACTGCTAAACATCTACATATCTTGTTTTATCAATTTCGGAAATTATGTAGAGGAAAAAAGTATTAACAACATAAATTATTCTTATCATTCCTCTCCAAACACTTCAAATATCTAATGATGATAATAATAAGTTGTGTCCCATTAAAAACATTCCGTGAGTAGGAAAACTGATACTTTCCTGTAATATATACATCATACATCTTAAGAATAACTAAAAGACAATTTTCCAAAACCCCATAAAGTCAAAACATGAGACACTAAACCATAATATAGATTACAGTAATTGTTTGTAGACAATCTATACTGTATGTACTATTGTAAACAAATACGCTTCAGCATTTACTCTGTATGGTGGTTTCATATGCACTGTTATGCAGAGATCTTACATACAGTTTGTTTTAATTTTCAGTGAGTGACTGGACACCCATTTTCCTAAGAAATTCTTTAATGTTAGTACTGTCCTGTTTTAAAATGCATTCTCTTTTGTTTGTTCCATGTGGAGAAAACACACAGTGAATCAAATGTAAGTTAACTAAAATCTGAGAGCTTAAACAAACACAAGGGATCTCAGAGTAGTCAGCAATTGTCAAAACAGCAATAACCACAGCAATTAAAAAAAATCATAGTCTTTTGTGTTATGACATCAAACCTGACCACTCACTAACTGCATATAAACTTTATATTAGGACTAGAGTTAAAGCTGTATATGCTCTCACCATACTGTTAAATAAGCACACCAATTCCAAATATACTTGGATACCTAAATAATTAAATGTATTATATAAAACAGTTCAGTGTTTCCTATGTGTTTAAAATGTAAGCACTTGTGCTATAATAGTCAGTTTACGTTCTTCCACGCAGTTTTTCCAGTTTCCCAAACCTGAGAAACTGCCGTCAAGTTCGCGACGAGGGACCCTTTAAACGAGCAGACTTCCGAATGTGCCACTTCAAAACCGTCCCTAGGACAACAAAAGAAGCATTTCCTGTAACTTCGTGATGAGGAAGAGTTCATGGGAGCCATAAAAACTTGTGAATGGCTCGCAAATGATCCAGCGATGAAAAACAAGCCCTTATCAGATTAGAAAGAGGCCTGCAGAACCAAAACTTTAAACAAAGGATTCAGAAGCCTCGGATAAAAGCAAAACACGAATCCGACCTCTATTGTTGTAACAGTCCCAACGGAAGGCCATATTAGCTCTCTGAAGCAGGCAAGGCTTTAAATATCTTCAAAAAGGTATATTTTGCTTCTTTTTTTTGTGGAAACTGAATATTTATATCCCTTGACTGTAAACATTAGTGTATTGGGATACTTCATTTGAAATTTAATCTGTTTTTCAATAAGAAATTTACAGTAAGCAGATAAAGCTTGCCTAGCTTGTCTTATTTGAAGGGGTAAATCATGAGCCACAGAAACTTTATTGTTTATTCCACATAATATAACCTCCGTTCTTTTTAACAGCCATTATTATTTTATTAACATCTCGGTAATTAAGAATTTTGACATAGACTGGTCTTGATATATTTGATGCCTTCATTTCTCTCAAAGCTCTATGAGCTCTTTCTATTATTATTTGTTTAGCTATGTCAGAATCATTAAACAATATTGTAAAAATATGTATAATGGAAGGAATTAAATCATTGTATTGAATATTTTCAGGTATCCCTCTGATAATTATATTATTTCTCCTGGATCTCGCCTCGAGGTCCAGGATTTTTACTTGTATAGATTGTATGTCCAGGTCATGAGTATCAGATTTTCTTAGTCAGCAGTGTTATTTTATCTTCATTTTCAGATATTCTGGCTTCAGTTCTGTCCATTCTTTCTAGCATTTGACTACATGAAATGCCAAAAGATTGTACCTGCTTAGATAGTTCTTCCAAAGCTCCCTGAATGGGTAACAAAGCAGATTTGATATCCTCCATGTCCGCTAGCTGGTCTGGTTTATTTTTATTCCCTGCTTTGGAAAGCTCCTGTTGTTTAATGATTTTCTGCCTTTTCGAAGTTAAGTCCTTTTCTGGCGATTGCAGTTCAGACAGTTTAGTTTTTGTTGTTATTGTCTCCATATTTTTATCTTGTTTTGACATTGTAAATCAGTATTGTCCTTCACTATAGTTTGATAGTAAATAGGCCAAGTTTGTTATTCAGACAGATCCTTTGTTTGGCACTCTCTTCAGAGTCAGTTAATCAGGTCTAATCCTGTTGAATTCTTTGATTTTCCCAGATTCAATCACCTCTCCTCGGATACTTGAATGGAGCAGATTTAGTTTTTCAAAAGATTGTCATAGTATAACTTCAGGGTTAGATTTTCCTCAGGATATTTGCAGAGCTGTAGATTTGCAGTGTTCACAGAATGGCAGTCATCTTTGAATCCAGTCTTTACCTTTTTAATTAAACCTGATGTGTGCTAGCACTTCTCCCTGATAAATCCCTTGCAGTAGTTGTTGTTGCTTTGTGAATTAGTTTAGTCCAATTCTTAGAGACCGTAAGAACCTCAGCCTGTTTGTCAACAACTGCTTAAGTTCTTGTAAATTTGTCTTCATTTCTTCAGTAATGCTGTTTATCCATCATAGCCTCTGCAGTCCTGGTTCCCCATTCCCTTAGACTGAACTAGTTCAGTGGTAAGTGCAAACTGCTTATTTGGACACTATTTCAAATACAGATATTATTGACAGACTTGTACATCTAAATATACCTTCTTATGTTATGCACTGGATTGCTAACTGTTTTCTGACAGAACCAGTGTGGTTATCATTACAGGTGTCACTTCTAAAAACAAAATGCTACCAGTGGTGCAACACAGGGCTCATTGATGTGCCTTCTGCATCTATTTCTCAAACCTTCAGGCCAGCACTCCTGGCTATGGTAATCTAAATTATTCTTCCCTCCACTGACTCATAATTACTCCAACATGGTTTCGATCATATTAACAATTGATACAAACATAATGGCTTCAAATTAAGTGTGAAGAAACATAGTATTGTTAAGTTTGATAAACAAAACATTTTCCCTTAATATATAGGTGGCACATCCCTCCACTCAGACATTGTGATAAGAGATCTAAGCACTCTTGTTTACACACTGGCAGTTAACAAAGAGGTGTAATGCTCTGAGCTGTTAGCAAGCTATTTCTCATGGAACAAGATTTAACTATCAGCTTTTATTTGCCTTCTGTATTACCCTGTGCAAAACTTTTAACCAGGCAGTGCTTTGGGGTAATTGGAAATGTGGGCTAGGCTCTTTAATTGGTCTCCTGTATTGCATACCTGTGAACAAGTCCTTATCTTTTGACCATCTTGTCTCTGCACCAGTTTAGAAAGCTTTTGATATGGCTAATTTAATTTCCAAAGTTAACTCCTCAAAATAAGTCTTAATTTCCATTTACTTGCATCTCTTCAGATGCATTATTGAATATAATGCATCTTTTGTCATGTATTTAGATAAGGATATCATTCAACTTTATAGACCTCAGAGATTCCTTACTGAAAATAAAACCACCAAAAAAAAAAAAAATTAAAACAATCGACCACAAACTTAAAACAGAAGCAGTTTATTGACAGACTTAGTGCCTCAGCCAAAAGTCTTCCAAGAGTAAAAAAACTCACAAAAATTCATTTTAATACTTAATATAACACAATTAAGTAATTAACAAATAATTACTTAATCATATATTTCCAATTACACTCCTTGTTTAGGCAAAATGACTCTAAAGTATTATATTTTAAAATAAATGTTTCTTTCTGTAATAACTTATTTTTAATATCAATACATTCCCCTACAGTCAAGCTGATTTTTTTCCAGTAAACATCCCTTTAAACAGTCTGGATTAGCTCCATGAAACTGTTCAAAATGTGCACCCAGAGGCCTTTCTAATCTTTTATTTTTAATATCTCTAATATGCTCCTGCAAAAGTGTTTTAAAAGATCCATATGACTCCTTGGTATGGCCACGGACCCTAAGAATAATATCCCCTGTATATTTTGGGAAGATAACTCAGATGGCACACAATGTACTATGGAGAAATATGTATTCCAGATGAGTGAGTGAGTTCCCAGAACAATGGATGCTTTGATGAATTTTTGGGACAAGCATACATCGGAAAGGAATCAGAGATTTGATAATCCCTTTGCAACTATCGGTTCTATAGATACTGTGATGGTTTCTGCTGCACTGCAGGAACTGAATGACAAATTAGAGAATTTGCTATTTAAAGAAACAAGTAGTCATTTTAACATTTTGTGTCTAAAGAGATGTTTGGAATTAAATATTGCTTCACAGGACATGACAGTGTTTAAAAGCTCCACTACTCCTTTTGACCCATAAAGTGAGGAAGATAAAATCTTTAAAAGTTAGTGGGTAAAAGCAGTGCACCAGTGCTCAATGGAATGAGCATATATTTTGATTGAGAGAGATTCACTCAAACAGAAAATAATTAAGGAAGAAGTGCTGGTGCTTAGTGGCGAATTGTGTAAACAAGTAATAACAAGAAAAATGGAAAAAACGGAGAATACAATAAAACTAATAACCACAACCTGTCACAACAGAAAGCATTTGTGGGAATTGTGTAAACAACTAAATGCAACACGTTTGGATGGGTTATTGGTGGAGATCAACAATAAACTGAAAGGCTATGAAAAATAATTAATAGATCGAAAAAAGAATAAAATTAGTAGAGATCTGAAAGACTATAATTTGAATAAGGCATTTCTATGGAAATACAAATCCAGTGTAGTGACATCATTGCGTATCGAAAGGGGAAGTTATAAAGCACCTTCCATTTCCTTTGTTCACAGGATGAAATGGAGGCTACTAAGGAGGAAGAAAGTGAAACAGATGGATATGCACCATTATCTGCAGCTCAAAATCCAACAAAGTATGTTAAATGGTTTTGGAGTGAAACTCCTTCATGACATGAATATCAGGGTAAGAAAAGGGGTAGAAATGACTGCGGACAAAACAAAAATAAAAATACCAATAGACACTCATTTGGCAGGAACAATAAAAAAACAAAATGGCGTTAATGTTTGTGAGAAGACTGCATCTCCAATCCAGTTATTGTTGTTAAATTTATCTTCTGTAGATGTTTCAGAAGCAGCAGTTTCAGTTCTAAACTTAGGTTTAAAATTCATTCCCATGGTATTACCTTGGTTACACATTTTAAAATGTGAACTTTTTCAGCTTGGTAAAAAGTTGTACCTGGCTGACTTTTTTGAAAAACAAAATAATAATTTGTTATTTGACATTGATAATAGTGTGGATACTTCCTTTTATTCTTGTGTGTCTGATGAATATTTTGTAAATGAACCAAATAATGCTTATAGCGTTTTTGATGCAAGTAAGATTAAATACGGTACAATATTTATACTTCCATATACAAACGAAAGCATTCAGAGCTTTATAACAGTTTTAAATTATCATGTGGAAGATTTATTTTGTATGTTTTTGAAAAATAAACAGGATGTTCAGTATAATTTGAGTAAAGAACAATGGTCTGCCTTTAAAAAATTATGTGAAGATTGGTAGGTGGTGGTGAAATCAGCAGATAAAGGGCATAAATTTGTAGTTATGAATCATGTACAATATGCTGAAATATGTTACGCACATTAAAAAAAAAAAAATATATATATATATATATATATATATATATATATATATATATGAATAATGTGATGTGAAAAGTTATTATAAGGCAATGGGTTATTATCTCATTTTATTAACTAAGGGTTTACATTAGTGCAGCAGTTAGCATTGTCGCCTCACAGCAAGAGGTTCTCCCGTTCGATTCTTGGCTGCAGTGACTTCTGTGTGTACTCTGCATGTCCTCCCCACAGTCGAGTGATGTCTAAAGACATGCAGGTAGGTGCGTGCATGAATGGGCGTGCCTTCTTTGAAGGTTGGGCATTGGGCTGGCAACTCAGCACCATAAAAATCCACTGCCAATCATTAGTTGACTGGAGTTCCGCTGTGGCGACTCCTAACCAGGAAAAGCCAAAAGACTATTTGGGGTATTTTACAAAACTATATTTTGGATAAAAAGTTTGGTATTGTTAATACATGTATCACATCATTTTATCATCTGTCAAAAATACACAAGGGCATTGATAATATGAGTAGTCAATTCATTGTCTCTGCTGAAAAATATTTTCTGAAAAACATAGGTGTCTTTTCACATGAATTTTTAAAGCCTTTTGTATTGAAAACTCCATCATACATTAGGGACAGTCAAGATTTTTTGGATAAGATTAAAGATATATTATGGAAGGAAGATATGCATTGGTTAAGTTTAGATGTAAAAAGTCTATACACTAACATCAGACAAGATGCAGGGATTCGGGCTGTTTATTTTTTGTGAGACATGCCAATGTCATATTACTTTGTGGAATTAATCTCTTTTTGTCTTTTCCATCAATTACAGGGTACAGTCATGGGGGTAGCTTTTGCCCCCCATGTATGCTAATATTGTGATGGCTAAGTCTGAGATAGATAATATATACAGCCATACTTTTTTCAAGTCATGTGTAGTTAAATATTTTTGATACATTGATGACTTGATTTTGTGTGATGGAGGTATTAATGAAGTTCAACATTTTAACCAGGATATACAAGTGAACAATTTTGGCCTAGAATTTGATGGGGTACAAATAGGATAGTTTTTTTACATATAGATTTATTGGGCAATATAGGTGAAAGTATTTGTACTACAATTCATAGATAATTTAAAAATGGTAATTTGTTTCTGTATGGTACTACCTGTCATCCCCTACATTTAATATCTATGTTACCATAAAATGAGTTTTTACGGATAGAAACATTGTACAGTTCAGACAGTATTTTTGAAAAGGAAATACAGAATATGACAGATATGTTTATTAAAAAGGGATACGGTATAATAATTAAATAATAGAAAATTCTAGGGTTAAATTTCTGAATAAACATTATGGCATGGATTTCTTAAGTAGGGATGATTATGATATCCCTTGTGAAAACAGTTTTGTAAGTAATTTATGTAAAAGTAGTAATAAAAAGGGCAAAGAGACTTATTTTGTTACAACATATAATGTTTTGACCGAACAAGTAGTTAAGGAAGTGAAATATTATTGGCCCATGTTGTTTCGGGACAAAGGTTTGGTGAATCTACTTCAGAATAATGTACATATATCATATAAAAGAAGAAGACATCTGGCAGACATGGTGGTACATAAAAACTTTATTCCACCAAATCCCACTTTGTATAGTAATATCTCTTTAAGCATGTGTACATTTACTTGTAATAAATGTTCCATTTGTAAGAATGTTTTAAGTTTTCTGTCAGTAATGGAATCAAATTTTATCCAAATGGAGTTTATACATGTAATACTTAAGGAATAGTAAATATATATATATATATATATATATATATATATATATATATATCTATTGAAATGTAGTTGCAAGTTGTTTTATATTGGGGAGACTTATAGAGCTTTTAAAACATGTTTGCAGGAGAATATTAGAGATATTAAAAATAAATGATTAGAAAGCCCTCTGGGTGCACATTTTGAACCATTTCATGGTGCTAATCCAGACTGTTTAAAGGGAAGTATATTGGAAAAAATCAGCTTGACTGTAGGGGAATGTGTTGATATTAAAAATAAGTTATTGCAGAAAGAAATGTTTATTTTAAAATATAATACTTTAAGCCATTTGGCCTAAACTAGGAGAGTAATTGGAACTATATGATTAAGTAATTGTTTGTTAATTACTTAAGTGTGTTATATTGAGTATTTAAATTAATTTTGTAAGGTGTTTTTTACTCTTCGAAGGCTTTTGGCCGCGGAGCTAAGTCTTTCATTAAACTGCTTAGGTTTTAAGTTCGTCATTGGTTGTTTTAATAATTCCTTACTGAAAAGATCAGTTGCCTTAAAAATTTTAGTTATCAGGACAGACTGGCAGCACTTTTTCTGTTCTGTTTCTTATAGACTTCTTTACCTGGATCTGCGCCTAGCCTTTGAAGCCATGATATATCAGATGATCTTTGGCATACTTCACAGAAAAAAAGTATCTTAAATCACTAGTTAAAGGGACTAAACTATCATCAACAGATAATATGCCACATTGGCATTATAGATTCATATTACAGGGTATTCCGCCCACCTCTGGAATGACCTTCCCTTACATGTCAAGCCATGTAGCACCCTTGTGACCTCCACTGCTAACCTAGATAATTGGAAGAATAGCCTCAAATTTGCCCTGGTGAACCCTACCCTGTCCATCTTGAGGCTGGAAAGAACCTTTTAATATGGGTTGTTAGATAGGCTGATAAAGGTCTGCAGACTGATTGCCTAGTACTTACCTATGCACTTATCAGTTTGAGATGTATATCTTTAATACTGCACCTCAAGTACTCCAGTGCATGCAGTTACATTTGCAGTGCTTCAGTAGTGTGCATTTTCTGACACTGGTGCCATGGCATTAAATGAATGTGTAGCTTTTGGAGTAGAAGTTTTTTTTTCTTCACATATGCATTTATTTATTTGATAATATATGTTTAAAAATCTTAACACAGTTCATAGCTCTAAAGTTGAGGTACTGGATTTTTTTTAAACTTTATATTCTTCTTATTTGTGTCAGAGTCATAATGGCAGCTAGTTCAGCATCTTTCATGTCTCAGTCGATAAATATTTTGTGGTGTTAACCGCAGTTTTGATACTGCTAAAAAGATACAAACTATTTAATGTAATACAGTAGTTCCACTAAAGGTGAGAACTGTACTAATATAAGAAAAAAAATTAAATTATATGAATGGATTTAGCAGTACTGTATCCCATCACCAGCTTCAGGATGCAGAGAGTTTAAGTCCTGTTGCCCAGCACCATCTCTATGGTGCAGAGAGTTGGAGCCCTGACTATGTCTCACATAATGGGGATCACTTAGTGGACATATTACCTGATGATTATTCAGGGGGATGGGAAATGTAGTGGTTTATTATCAGCTTGCCTATACTGAGGTGAGGGGAACGTGTTTTGTGACAAGATGATAGCCTTGATTGGGGAAAGTTATGGTATCTGTCCCAGAGTAATAATAATATTATCAGGGGGTGCACACTGATAGATATTCTCGGCCTTTATGGCCGTATGGTGTTTGGAATAGAGGAGGGACATGGGTAGGGCATAACAATAAAAAACAATCCCTAGAACAGCAAGCATGGTGCCATGCTGGCAGTGGAGTGCCTCAATCACCTCTGTGACTATAAGGTAAATAATGGAAATAATGATGGGTGTCGGATTACTTTAAACATCCAAGGACAAGAAGTGGCTCCAGCAGCACTTGACGGTCACCTGCATGTGTGCCAAAACAGATAAAAAGCAGTATTCTTTGTTACTACTTGAAAAAATCATGACTAGTGATCTATAACATTTTTCTTAAAATATTTATGAAAATAGCTGAAATGGCTGTAAAACAATAACAAAACATGTTATTATTGGTAAAGTGCCTTGAACCATTTCATTGGAAAGCAAAATGGGATAGCAATAGAATGTATTTAGGAAGTGATGCAGCAATGCAAATGAGAATTTCACTGAATAATCACATCAGCAATGGGTTAAAATGCAAGCAGAAATAATCAAGGAAAAAGCAGTAACAAAATATATGATATAAGATCTACTCTGCTTTGTTTTTCAAATTGTATGTTATTCAGCCAAAAACATCTTCTAGAGAGATCATTTTGTATTATAAATCTGTAGGTAAAATTATTTCAATTCTCCTTCTATTTTAATTTCATACACAATATACTTAACAGCAAGTCAGAAATGTTGTGTTACTTAAATGTTATAAAATGTATCCAACAGCAGGAAATAAAATGCACCAGGAAAAACACCCCCGGATTTAGTAATCTTCCGTGCAGGACTAGCTTATTCCTGCATGGAAGTGACCATTTAGGAACAGGACGGCAGCGTTCCATGCATATTAATGAGGTGCGCTGCCCAAGTTCCTAGGCTTACACGGAGCGTGTAAGAGTGCAGGGGGTGTGTCTGAGAGCAGAGCTCTCAGAATAAACACTCCCACGCAATGAAGAACAGCAGAAAGGGGTATGCAATGAGCAAGACCACTCACAGATGACCACATATCCCCAGCAACAGTCCCCCTTGTGTATAACAGCAGCAGAATATATAAATAAAATGAAGAAACCCTTTTTTTTTTTTAAAAATTAGATTACAGCTAAGTGTAGGTGTGCAGGTGTGCCCATCGCTTAGCTACGGTTAATGCAGGTTAAATGGTTGAAGAGGATAATAAGGAAGATATATGCAAATTAAGCAGCATAGCAATAGTGTAGTGGGCAGAGCATTCACCTTCCGAGCAGGCATTCCCGATTCGAGTCCCACTGCAGCAGATTCCATTTTCCATGGGAAAGCATGTTATGAGTAATATTTATGTTGCATAACCCACTAAATAACATATTATTATGAAGTGGAGTACTGCAGTAAATGCACATGTGAGGTGTCAGTGTCATAATGAATAAGACACTAGTAAGCAGGTTTAAGCACAAATAAGCAGGAGTAAGCATATATAAGCCCTAGTAAGTGACCTTAAGCCTGTTTGTGTGGCGGTAAGCAATGCCTACACTGGTTAAGAAATTCTAAAGCTAACACTGTGTAAGCAGATGTAACGGCAGGTTAGCAGTGCTTACTGTTGCACAAACCTGCTTACAACTGCTCAAAAGTGCCTTAATCACTCTGTATCCAATGGCCCTTGTTCAGGCCATCAAAAGAATAAACAGCCATGCAGGTCTTGATCCCAGGACCCTATATACATAGCCCCAGTAGTTATCCACCAAGCCATCACAGAAATACAAAAGAATGAGGTAGTAGCAAACAAGTCCTCACCATAGTATAACCAAACTGAACCTGTGAAAGGAATCAGTATCCAGTCATATGTACCATAGCCCACTACATAACATAAATATGTGAACTGGAGTACAGCGGTAAGCCCAGAAGTGAGGTATAATTGTAATAGAGTGTTGAATTCCCCAATAAAACACAAGGACCCCACAGAGTGTACGTACACATTAGTCATGGATACCAGGCATACATATAAGGTGTAATGAATAATAACACAATGGCAAAAAGGCATTATAATGAAAGTCTAATGTAAGCAACGCTAAGCATTGCACAGGCCAGCTTAGGAGGTGTGAGCAATGTGTAGACCAGCTAACTCATTGTGCCCAGTGGTATACCCCTTTAAACAATGCCAAACTTAGGTAAGCAGGTTTGCCCATAGCTTAGCCTTTTCAAAACCAGCCAATCATGGAAAATCAGGAAATCAGCCCTACTTAAACCCAAGAGGCAGGAATACATCTCATAACTGGTTGTAGCTTCCCCTTGCAGACACTATGGCAGTACGGGGAAAAGGAGTGTGCTTCCGGGTGCAGCGCTGGTTCATCCAGGACTCCAAGGTCATGGCAAGACTCCTACTTAAAGACCATGTTTAGAGACTGCTGCAGGGCCAGTACCAAGGCTCCCAATATAAGGTGGAAGCCTGGGACCGTCTCGCCCGAGACCTCACCAGTGCCACTGGCATACCGCGAACTGGTGATCAGGTCAGGCACCACTATACTGACCTGAAGAGGTGGAAGGAGGACCTCTTGGAGGAGTGGCTCCAAGGGGCTAGAGCATCAGGGGATGATCCAGACATGTTTAAGTATCAGCCCAGTATGTGTGTAATAATTGCCAGCTCAGGTATATCATGGATAGGTATGGCTAAATATTCCTCTTATGTCCCCCAGAGCTGCAACAGAGCAGGCCACGAACCAGGAGGCCCACATCAGTCACCTGGCGAGGTTGCGATGTGAGGCAGGTCAGTAATACTCATGCATTTACTGTCATAGCAAATAAAAATAAAAGTAGTAGAAAATTAATTGCTAGTATAAACCTGTATTGTTCAAGGCAAGTACTGCATATACTAGAGAATATGGCAGTAAGACTCTCATATTGTTAGTAAGTCAATAAAAGTGTAATAGCCTGACAAAACAGGTCTAACTGCTGGACTGGATGTGTATATACTGGTATCATACTGTAATGTAGATATGCAATTATGTAATAGTACTGTAATATTAAGCACTGTTACCCACACTGTGTACCATTAATTGAATGTGTAGGAATGCCTGTATATGACAGGTGTAATCCCCAGAGGCCATTTAGTACAACTGAGACACCTAGACAGTAAACAGGAAAAATGCAAACAACCAAAACTGAATAGCACATGCAACTGAGATGTGAACTGTAGTTTTTTTTTTTTTGCACACACAGCCACGGTTCGAATCCTGCCAGTGGTAGTAGTCTGCTTACAGAATCATACCCCACAACTGTACAGATATATCCAGAATGTCTAGTAATGTGGCCCATATCTGTTGCCTATCAACCTGTCCCCCTGGGAAATCAGTGGGATGATCCCAGACATATAGGCAGCAGACAGGAAATACAACTGATTGACACACAACTATGAGAACAAAGCAGGCACACTAGCAACTCCTCAATACCTTATGTGAGTAAGAAGCCACGTATGTCCCATTTACACCACAACTTGTCAAGCTGTGGTCAGATTGTGTACAGTAACAGAGTGCGATGTATGTGCATAATAGTAATGTGGACTCTGGTACTGTGTGTGGGAACATTCAGGTAGTGCTAATAAACATTCCTCCCACAGGTCTGTCAGATACCAACACTGTGCCCAGAAATACAAAAATGATATGCAGTTGCTCTGAACAATGAGGTATTACACATCACTGTCACCCACACTGTCCAACTACATATAACTGTCTAGGAAACTGTATATGAGTGTTGTAATACAAGGTCAGAATGCAAAAGCACAGGGGATTAATAATACAGAAAGCAGAGAGGAGATATACAGCAATAGCTATATTACAGGCACAACTGTGATGGACAGTGTTTAAGTTGTAGCAGACACAGCCATGGTCTAAATCCTGGGAGTTGAATTAGGCTGCATACAGATGCATACCCCACAACTGTACAGATGAGGCTGGAATGTCCAGTATATGTGCCCATATCTGCTGCCTCTCCCCCTGGTAAGTCTGTGGGATGATCCCAGATGTGTAGCCAGCAAACAGGGAATACAAGTGATTGTCAAACATCATGACAACACACCTGTCACTGTAGCAACTCCCGAAACTGTCAGGAGAGTAATATTTCAAGTATGTCCTATCTACACTCACATGCCGTCAAGCTGTGACCAGATGGTGTACAGTAACAGAGTAAGATGTATGTGCATAATACTAATGTGTAATCTGGAACTTTGTGTGGCAACAGTCAAAAAAAGTCAACAGTGCTAATAAACATTGCTCCCACGGGTATGTCGGATACGAACACTGTGCTGAGAAAAACAGGCCATTATAACCTGTACTGGTACTGTTCACTTTGGTATTGTAGGGAATTGTGAGTGCTGCTGTTTCTCTGAATAATAAAGTATCACTGGTTACTGTCACCCACACATAATATACGTGTGTAGGAAAGCATGTATATGTGTGTGTCAGGTCACTAAAGGTGGAAGAGGGCAATATTCTAGATATGTCTAGGCACAACAGCATGTGGTCAACACATGGCCAGAATCTGTGCAGAAAGAGTCAGATAGCATAGTGCAAAACATCAACCTGTAATCCAGGTGTATGTGTGCAAACAATTAGTTAGCGTTAACAAACATTCCCTCCACAGGTATACCAGGTAAGAGGTGTATACTGCAGGTAAAATCTGTTCATGTGTAATGATGACGACAGCCATATCACTGTCCAAACTAAGGCTATAAGGTAGTGTAGTAAGACGTGTAAGGTACAGATAACAGCACTGACTAGGAAAGTAATGTGGACTACAGGAATATACTAGCTATTAATTGACATCTTTCTCCCCTCCCACCATATCTCCAACAGTAATCAACATACGCACCCCAACTAGTATATATTGACTCTGATAATGTCCAATTGTTTGTTAAATATATTAATGCTTCCCATGCATGTGCTATATTGAATTATTCCAACATTGGTGGCAAGGTGCCATCAACATATCTGCATGCTTTTCTTCTTACCACTGTGGTCCCATATATGCATGTGTTCTGTTTGCTATGCAACTGTTCCATATCTGGTGTCTGGGTTAATGGGAATATCTATGCATGCTGCTATACCTAACCCTGGAATGTGTTGACTATTACTAACTCATATATGATGATGAAATCTAAACACTATAGCATGCTTTGGAAGGCTGGTCCCATCGGACCCACCTGTCCCACCTCAGCTGTCCATGGCATTGGGCACCAGCATGTCTGTGGCCCAACCCTAGACCTCCCTGTCCATTGGTCCTGCACCACCTTCGGGTGGAACTGCCTCAGGGGATGGGGCTCACCCCCCCAGGAGTAGGCGTGGACAGGCACCTGTCACTCGTTGCCAGGTCGTGGTCATGGTGCATAGAGCAATCAATGAGCAGTTTGGTGATCTTCTACACCAGCTCGGGGACCATGTGTCATGATTAGAGAGTCAGCCTGGCTCTGTGACTCAGCCCCCAGCACAGCCACCTTTGGGGATGTAAAGGTGCAGTGGTGACTGCCCATGGGTGGGGACCTCAGTCCCACTGTTACCACTAGGGGGCTTGTGGGCTTCCGATATCACAACTCCCCTCCACATCAATGTGTTTACCCCCACATGTGTCATATACCACCCCTGTATGCATCTTGTTTGTCTTGTCTGTTAACCTACCCAACCTACCTCCCCAAATATACCTACTACCCCTCCCCAGCATCCCACTCTCACCTGAAAAAAAGAAAAAAAGGGCAATCTGTTCCCACAAAATAATCTCATCCAATACATAGCTGTCCATTTCACAAATGTGTCCACTGGACACATGTAATCTGGTCTAATTGGCATCACAACTTATTATTGTTGTCCTCACCCCTCTTCCAAGGGTTTGAGTGTCCAAATCTACCTCCAAATTCAGTGTATATGCACAGCTGTTGCTGTAGAAGAAATGGACAGCTATGGACCTTCCCTACACACTTCCTGCACATTCCTAGCTATTTTCCCTACTGTCTTTCCCTCTTTGTGCCCCTTTTTCCCCACTTTCCTATCAACCCTTTTTTTCTTTTCTTTTAAAGAAATTAGCGTGAGGGTAAGTGGGAGTAGGCACTTTTAAGCAGCAGTAAGCGGGTTTAATCCTGTTTGTGCAGTGGTAAGCAATGTCTACACTGGTTAAGCAATTTAGAAGCTAACTGAGTATAAGAAACTGTAACCGGAAGTTAGCAGTGCTTACCTCTGCGCAAACATGTGCAGACCCGCTTACAACTGCTTTAAAGTGCCTTAATCACTCTGTATCCAATGGCCCTTGTTCTGCCCAGCAACAAAATAAACAGCCTCTGTAAATTGAAACCCAGGATCCTGCACACCATAGACAAAGTGATTTACCACTAAACCATGCCAAATACACATAACCCTGATGTTTTCAAAAACTTATCATCCAGCCCAGTCATTAAACAGTACGGAGAATGTATTCCAACATTTAAATGTATGTGTGTGTAAATATATTAATATCTAAACAGATGCAACACATATATATATATATATATATATAAATATATACATATATAGAAATATATATGAACATATATACATAGAAATGCCTACATCAACACATATATATGTCTACACCTATATGTCTACATATACACAGCAAGTTACATATATGTAAGCAGATATATATCTATGTAGGTATATATGGACATAGTTATATATATGTAAGCAGATATATATATATATATATATATATATATATATATATATATATATATATATATAGATATATATATATCCATATAGGTATATATGGACATACATGTGTAGATATCAATGGGAGATTAACTAAATCATATATGTCCACATGCACCGTTAATGGGGTTGAGAGGTCCCAAACAATATACGTCTTGTACGAATAGGTATACCCCCCCCCCCCACAGCCAAACACATCCGCCCTACAATACACTACCAAGTGTTGCAGATCCCATAACCAGGTCCTGACACGACACGGGCACAAGATGTTAGCAGTACTACATCCCACCTGTATGATGTCAGGCTAGTATTGGAAACATATCATGCAGTACAGTCTGGCTCCCATAGGAAATGCAAAATGAGGAAGCTATCAACATCCCCAGGGTTCATATACACAGACACATATATGCAGACACAGGTATACACACACACACACACACACACACACACACACACACACATATATATATATATATATATATATATATATATATATATATATATATAAATATATACATATATATAGATATACATGTGACTACACATACACATGCAGAGATAAGTACAGTAAGATACTTATGTAGTTGGTGCACACAATATGGAACAGCCACTATGCCTACAGTTAACACCCTAACAACTGGACACTGGATGAGCCACCTATACAAATGACATTCATTGCTTGCAATATATACCCACAGAGAGGTCATAGGATAAAGCACCACACACAGATTTGCAGAAATGGGAAACCTTTATTTGTGTACTATTACAGATTTATATGCCATGTCATATAGCTGTTCAGACACTGACATCCATATAAACAGAGTAATGCAACTGTGAAACAGTTAGACTAATACAGTAGTCTGGAAAGATCCACAACTGTTGCTGTCCAGACCAAGCCCTTTAAATCATACAATAGTAAAGACATACTTGGCCACATAATACCAAACACTGAACAGTAAGTAATGCAGGTGTATAGTTCATCAGCCTCTGTCTACACTCTATACACAATCACTAGGTGGTAAAGACTTCAGTTGACCAAATAGGATGTAACTGTTACATAACAAGGCATTACTGACACCATCTCATGCACACTGACAAACAGAAGAGTCTGTATGGCAGGAGGCAGTAGGCCTGCATTAACCCAATTTATGTAAGTAATGTCAAGATAGGTGAAATGTATGGTACTGTACATCCAAATACCTTAAGGCAGCTCACCCCTGATACCGCCACATTTTGTAACAGCCTAGGTTATTTATGGTGCATCCCCCCAGACTCAATAATACAGGGCCATATACCACTGTTTCATACATTGGCCTCTGGAGTGCATATGGGCACACATGTATTGTGTAGGTGAAGCCCACACATATATGGCCCTAGCCCCACCGTATGTGTGGGGGATACAACAGCAGTGGACTGCTGGCAGGATTGGAAGTGTGGTATACGTATATGTGCATATGTATCACTATCTGTATATGTGTAGACATATAATGCTTTGTATATGTATATATGTGGGTGTGTATATGCATATCTATGTACATGCACATACCCATCTATATATGTACATGTGTAATTATCTATATAGATATCTGGATAATCATATGTACATATATTTTCACCATATGTCCTGAACATGGACTGTAGCCCTTCCTCAGCCCCTATAGTCCCAACTTCATAGTGCAAGGGGATGTCAGGTATGTATAGCAGATATATTAGTGGACTATTGCTACTGTAATAGGGATTGTCTTCACAGACATGGTGTGTGTGGGAAGTCACATCTGCTTTTCACATGTGCACCATTGGCTACTGACAGACATCCTAAGGACATCATAGTACAGTACCGCTGCAAGTACGTAATGCTCCTGTGGACTATAGCAGAGATACTGATGAATATATGTGGACATTCTGACACACTCTGTACAGTCCAGAGGTATACACAGAACCCCATAGTGCAGAACATGTAGACCAAGCCTGACAATATGAATGTTAACAGCCATGTAGATAGGTATAACACATAATGACTGGTATACATTCACCCCCATAGGTTATGCATTCACATACCCTGGTCCGTCCTGACACAACTGCTGGTACAGAGGTGCCATGGCCACATACCACCCACTAGATATTGACATACATCTGTACAGCATCCCACTACTCTGTCTGACATACATGACTGTTAAGGGAGGCCTGGCAGCAGTACATTTGGCAAGTATCTGGACATGACATCTCACTGGGTAAGTACACTAAGCTGCTAGGCATGTGACAAAGCACTGTGCAAGCTACAGGCAGACTGGCTCAACACTGGCCTACATCTCCTATGGGGGAATGCACATGTACCTGCATATATAGCAGGCTCTACAGGCATGTCATAGCAAAGGGTAAAATACACCAATGTGAAAGTGCATAACCACAACCAATGTAGACACAGCCACATATGGTAAGCTAGCATAATATTACAGTATATGGACTATCTATTCAACACCATCCTCATATGTGCCACTCACACACTCACCCTACATATACTGGGCTGCTACACAGTGTGGTCTGATGCCTGTCTGTGGTATGGGACATGTGTGTGTATGGCCCTACAAACATGTAAGCCAATACAGTAACATACAGTGGAGCAGCATGTAACATCAGATAGGATGGGACCTAGAACGATGATGTCTACCACAATCTGTACACAGGCCAAAGTACATATTAACAATATACACACTGTCAACATTTACCATAAGTATACAGACCTCAGTACTGTACAAACAACCACAGAATGTCCAGGTTATGTTATCAAATATAACCCCTACTGTACATAACATGTGTAGCAGTCTGATATCTCACTGGCTTGTTATCAGATATGATGCCACTAATTATGGTGTGCAGCACATATGCACCTCTTAATGCATGACATATGTACAAAGGTTGACAGAGTTGTGGTTGGAAGCACATACACATGGCCAGTATTGACATGCTGCTGTGATAACCACATTCAATTACTGTTGCAACAGGGTTTGTCGCAACAAATGTCCTATGAGGGATACGAAGTCAGTAACTGTCACAGCTTTCACTATCTACAGACTGCAATCTTCACACTATCTTCTGCAGTTCACAGATAGATGCTTTGTGAGTAACACATGAAACCAAAGGCACCACACACTGCCCAATCTGCAGATGACCCTACAGATGGGGATTCCTCATAAACATAGAACTGACATGGCAGGTATTAAAACATGTAGGACAGCCATATGCGCACACACCCTGTTAAACCAACATTACTCCGAATGCAGTATAGCAGTACTTACAGTCAGGTCAGGCACATCCCTCTCCTGTGTGCTGGCCTGTTTCCACAGTGTATGTTGTTAGAGGTAAATCCCCAATCCATCTGAAATGCTGTTTGCCAAACAACAGATCAAGTTCCTGCTAACAGTGAAATAAAAGACCCAAAACCAACATGTTCCGAGATATTGGAGTGTGTTTCCATACAATTGGCTATGGGAATGTTACCACAGCTGTACATGCAATCAGCTAGGGGAGGGCTGCAATTCATGCAGAGGCCATCAGCTGATCATGAGCATCACTTAAAATACACATGCTGCTGCCTAAGCAAAGCAGGTGTAGGTCTCCACATCCACCAGTGAGGGAGTGAGGGAGGCAGACAGAGGCAAAGACAAGTCAGGGAGGGGTGGGAGAGTAAAGCTTAAGAATGTTTGTGTCACACACCTACCAGCACAGGGTATCAAACCCCTGACGACTATGTAGTGCTATTGCAGTTCTATGCAGTTATTGGATGCGCCACATAGGTTACCTGTTGTGGAGCCCTCAGAACATATATGTGATGGTGAGTGACATCTGCAACAGGGATATGGTAGCTATATGGTAGGTGTAGTACACATGCTTGTCCGCATGAACAGGTGCCAGCATCAACACAGCCACACTCTCACAGGGACGCACACACATTGACACACTTGGCAGGGCCAGGAATACAACTCATCACTAGTGAGATTGCCACAACACATTACTGTGCAGGTATCACATGCACCACGTGGGTCATACGGAGGTTATAAGGGCAAAGGGTATGGGGAGGTGTCTGACATCAGACAGCATGCTTCAGTATGCCATGGGGCTTGTAGTGAGTGTGAATGTGATCATGCACATCATACAACACACACACAAACACACGGGGTGCCAGTACTGACATGCATGGGTGCATTTCTGCACAGGTGTGTGGTGGTTGACTGTGCCAGATGGCTATACAAGGTTAGGTAATGGGTATACCTTGGCATCAGGCCACAAGACAATGGTCTGCAGTGTGGCTCAGGGCTGTAGCTTCTGCCTTTGCCCACACAGGTGGGTATTGTATCCACCATCCAGTCACCTGGATGACTATTGCATGTGGCCAATGCTGTGCATCGCTTGCCATGTATGTGTTCCTTAGTCCGTAACATGGACAGTGTCTGGGGTGTGCACACCTCCCACATTCATGCACAGTGACATGTGGAACTGTACCTGGGGTGTCTGGCCCATGTTGTGTACACAGATTATCATCAGATGTGCCAGTCTTGGCCTCCTGTGGCTGGAACTGGTAATGGACAGCAGGTTTACCCTGCACCTACATTGATAGCATGCTAACAGCATTTCTTGATGTCAGTGGCATCTGTCAATACAGGTCATGTTTTCAGGCATGGTATGTCCTTTGTGGGTCACATCTGATGGCACCACAGGTGTTGCAGATGTCTAGTTGGGAACATGGGGAAGGTGCACTGTCTGCACATCTGTGCCTATTGGACAGATGGACAGGGTGCCATGCCCACTGTAGCCCATTGCAATCACTCCATAGTTACTATCAGTTGGCAATATGCAGTGTACTACCCACATATTGGCTGCTGCCTCGGCAAGTGTGTGTGTGTGTGTGTGTGTGTGTGTGTGTGTGTGTGTGTGTGTGTGTGTGTGTGTGTGTGTGTGTGTTTGTGTGTGTGTATGAGACATGGGTTGAGAGTGTGCTCTGCGTATTACTGGGGTTGCTAACTGTGTTTGCCTGGTCTTGATGTCACATGTATGGGTATGGATTTGCTCTTGGCTATTTCACATCTGTTATCCCTGTATGGTGGACATTGTGATATATACTAGGGCCACAATATAAGAAATTTGCAAAACCTGCTCCACATAATGCCCAAGTGTCACACACACACACACACACACACACACACACACACACACACACACACACACACACCTGTCATGTCTGGGATTAGACCTTCTACCTAACTAGTTTATTACACTACAGCACTATGTAGTTATAGCACGCGTCATGGAGATTACTGGAGTACTTCATCCCCAAAGGTGTATATCACATTGGATGACATTAGCACGATTGCCAAAGAAGGACATTCGAATTGTAGGGAGTGTGACTATCCTAAAAACAATTGATCTCTACACAGGCATACACACAAACTTGCCAAGGCTGGGATTACAACTTCTACCTAACTAGTTTATCACACTACAGCAGTTATGGCACACACTACAGAAATTAGTGGGCTGCAACTCTCCCAGAGGTGTATTTCACAGTGGATGACCTCAGCATGCTTGTCATAGTAGGGCTATGGGGAGGGCAGTGTATGTGCATGGGCCATAACCCATTCATCTAGGGGTTGACAGACCACATGCGGGCACAAACAGGGTCATATTTCACAGGTACATGTATACAGCTGCTAGATGACTACTTCCTTGTACAGTCATGTTGCACAGCTAGCACATGCACCATATAGACTGTAATACTGACCAATAGTATTGTAAATAGTATAAATAGTATAGTGGCTAGTATCTGCAGTGAGTGACATCTGACCCTCATGTGGTTGTGGCATTTTGGCTGTGTGCTGGGTGGGACAGGCCTGAATGGCTCCTTGTCGCAGTCACCCTCTTCCACACATCTATGTACATCCACCTTTGGCTTATTATAGTGTGTTGCTATTACATATATGTCTGTATTCCTATCCACTGTGTGTGCAAAGCATGAGTGGTGCATACTAAGGAGTGTCTGCACTAACATCTGCAACTGCCAGATATGTCTGGTCCACTGGTGTTTGCAGACATGGTCTTCATGTGTTTAAGTGTGTCAGCATGCCCAGTATGACCTTTCAGTATGTTGTTGACTGACATTGCCTTCATGTCTCTAAGTGTGTGAGCATGCCCGGTATGCCCGTCTGTATTGAATGTGTGGATCAAGTCCAGGAAGTTTGTACTGCAGTGCTAACCTTTGTGTTGTATGGTTTACCTTCATGTGTGTGCATTGCACAAGAGTGAACAGCAATTGTCCGAAAGGCAGTCTGCAATGTTTGCAAATGGAGAAACGGAAAAAGGATTGAATGTGCAATGAGCATATGCACATTGAGATTCGCTCACTGCACATTCAGCATTTTGGGGCGGATTGCACTATAGTGGGGATCGGGAAATGGTCCCTTTCTCCTCTATAGTGCGATCTCAGAGTTAGAATATTAAAGTAGGTGGGTGCTGGGGGGCTTGCCCCCCCTGCTTTAAACCTTATTACATTTTTTTTCAATATTAATGTTCAACAATCAGCGAATCTGCTTTTCGATTTGCTGATTTTTGAACATTTCAAACTGTCACTGTTTTCACTTTCGTGGTTACAATTCGCTCATATGAGCAATCGCACCACTGTGATTCAGCTTTGTAAAGATAAACTGTGTTGTACACCTACAGGTAGCATGCTGTCTCTGCAGGGTATCCGTCGATCATTTGGCATTGACTGCTACTACATTTCTGCATAGGATGGGGGGGCACACCTGACTATTTCTACATTTCTACACAGGATTGGGGGGGGCATACCTGACTGTTATTACATTACTACATAGGATGGGGGGGGGGCACACCTGATGCTTGTACACATTTGCTAGGACTGTACTGGTATGTCGGGTACTCCATTTCATTCTGTAGTCCTACCTATCATGCTGACTAGAGGCATACCAGTGTACTACAGATCTTAGCTTTTATTTATCTACATATTAGTTTCTGACTTTCTACCCTTCAGAACTGACATCCCACTGCTTGACCTGCTGTAGTCTGTCTGTGTAGGCCTGGGGGGGTTACCCATAGGCCTTACTCAGAGGCCATAGCACAGCCTTTGTTTGTGTTGGCCTACACCTGTCCTACTGGCTGTGACTGTTGTTGGGTATGTGAACCCCCCCCTGACTGGCATGAATAAGTCACTTATCTTTTGGGTGTCCCAGTATTGAGGGTGGTGCTGCAGGGCTGTCTATGTCAGATATGGTAGTGTAATGTTTGGCATCCCTTTTACTGTATGTGAGAGTCAGAGAGAGGTGTTATTCCCTGGGTCCTTCCTGTGTCAGTGTATGTGCTATGCCTTGCCTCTTTGCCAAGGCTAGGGCATACTGGGCACACCTACTTCTGCCTACTGGGGCAGGCTCAGGTTGTTCCTCCACTGAGTCACTCTGTGCCTATGCACACCTTGGCAATGGTGGGGGCTCTGTGGCCCTGCCCCGTGGTGTTCCTGCTGCAGCTGTTTCCGCAGGATCATATTGTGTAGCATGGCACATGCAAGGACAATTTGGGTACATGTAGCTGGTGAGTACTGCAAGGCTCCACCGGATGTGTCCAGGCACTGGAACCGTGACTTGAGCATCCCAAACACATGCTCAACTATAATTCTGGTCTGTGCGTTGCCTCATTATGGAGTTCTTGTTCGGGTGTGTATGCATTTCTGATGGGTGTCATCAGCCACGGTTCCAGTGCATTTCCAGCATCCCCCACTAGGTGACCATTAGGGATATCCCCATTGGCAAATCTCTGGTACAGCTGTGTCAGATGCCAGATGTGGGAATCATGATAGCTTCCAGTGCAGCCAGCACACACATTCATTATTTTTCCCTGGGCGTCGCACATGACCTGGCAGTTGATGGAGGGGAAGCCCTTGTGGTTGATGTAGACCCTACCCCGTTCACTGGGTGGTGCTTTGATGCATATGTGCATGCAGTCTATAGCACTCACTACCTCAGGGTATTCTGCTATTTGGTGGAACAGTACCATATTGCTGGTCGATGCCTCACGGGTGTTAGGGAAATATACATGCTCACTGACATGTGCTGACATGGCATCCAGGAACTGGTGGAGTACCCTGGATGCTGATGCCAGTGAAATTCCCATCATATCCCCAGTTGACCTTTGGAAGGTACCTCATCTGCTCTATCTGTTACTCCCTTGATTCAAAGTTTGGGTACCAACAGTAATGATGGCCCTACCACAATTGGTGACAAATTATTTCATATTTACAATTATTCGGATTTGGAAATTTCCGAAAGTCATTTGAGTTTGATGAAAAAAGTTTTTTCATTTGTTCCAAATTTTAAATATGATATTAGTAAATTACTTATCAATTTGAAGTTATATGTTAGGCAGTTAAATTTAAGGTTGTTTTTTGGCAGTAAACACCCTATTGATAGAGAGATACAAACTTTTACACTTAAAAGAAGTAGTGTATTTATACCCTCTTGTAACTCTTTGATATCAGTATTTGAACGTTTGTGCACTAGTCAGATTAGGAGACTAACTGACAAAAAGTTACTCACTAACAACAAAAACTTAACATCTGCAGAAGAATTCTGCTTAAAAGAACTTTCATCCAGCAAGGATCATAGGGTCATGAAACCAGACAAAGTGGGTGGAGTAGTCATTATGACGAACACCGAGTACTCTTGGAACATGCAGAGTATACTACATGACTCTAATACCTATGAATTGGTTTCCAAATTCAAAGTTCAGAGGGCATACACAAAAATTGACTGGCAACTTTATGAAAACCTGTGTGAAGGAATAATTAATTATGATGAATATAACTACATGCTAGTGGAACATCCAGTTATGCCCAGTTTATTCAGAATCCCCAAGATTCATAAAGATATCATTAATCCCCCTTTTAAACCAATAGTGGCAGCTAGGGGATCGAAAACAGAACCAATAGCAGCTTTCATAGACATTACCAGCAAGAAGATTCTAGACAACATACCACACATCTTAAAAGATTCATGGCACTGTTTGGATTGTCTCAGGACCTTATCTGACTTAAATTTAGGGGAATTTTGGTTTGTAACTGTTGATATAATAAATTTGTTTTCAGTGATTCCTCATGACACTGGTCTAGATTGGTTTGCTAGCAGTTTAATTAAATACAGCCACACACATCAGGTGAAGAGAAGTCTACTTGTTGATTTGATGCGGATTGTTCTAGAGAACAAGTATGTTGGCTTTGAAGGTTAATTTTACAAACAATCCACTGGGGTTGCTATGGGTGCCAAATGCACACCCATTTATGCCAACTTAGTATTAGCTGAATGGGAGGAACAGTATGTCTTGACATCTAAGTATAGATCCAAGATGATTATTTATCTAAGATTTTTGGATGACATACTGTTCCTTTGGAAAGGTACCTGAGATGAGTTGGATGACTTTATAGGTTACCTCAATAACACTACAACATTTTTGAAATTCACCAACAAGGTGGACAGAAACACCATTGACTATTTGGATTTACGATTATACACCAAAGATGGGAAGGTAGAATCCAAGCTTTTCAGGAAGAAGACAAATAGTAACACATTTTTACACTATGACAGTTGCCATCCTTACTATATAAAGAAGAACGTGCTTAAAGGCCAAATGATTAGGGTGTCACGCATAGTTAGTGAGGACAATAGATTCCTGGAAGAATTGAAGGTACTAATTGACCTGTTTGTTCAACGTGGCTACCCTATGGATTTACTTACTACAGCTAAACAGGACATTATTGGAAGAAGGGCCACATATTTTAGGCCTATTTTGTTAGACAACCAAAGGGATGTAGAGAATAGTAATATTCATAAACACAAAGTCAAGAATATTCAAACAGGTATGGTTTTACAACACAACACCATAGCCATTGAAGTTAAAAACATTATTCAATCAGCATGGCAAAGTGTACTTTCCACAGTTATGCAAGACACTTTAAGAAAGTATCCCCTATTTATCAACAGTAGAGGTTTGAATATTAAAGAACATTTGGAAAGAACACCTATGCCTAATTGTCAAAGGCTTGCTAGGTTGGCTAAATGTAGCAACTGCAAAGCATGTAAATACATCAATGATGGCCCATATGTTCAAGTGGGCAACTATAAGAGGTCTTTGAGGAGTCCTGGTCATTGCAATTGTAACACTAAAATGGTTATATATGTGGCAACTTGTCTATCCTGTCCAGCTTTCTATATTGGTATGACCATAAGAAAGTTGAGACAAAGAATCATGGAACACAACAGGGATATTAAAAACAGGAAATCAACTAACTCATTATACAATCATAGTAAAGAATGCACCAATTGCAAAAAAATTTTTTTTGCTATAGATGGACTATACACCAAAGATTTTGGTAGTGATTATAAAACTATTCTGGAAGTCAGGGAATGCTTGTGGCAAATACGATTAGACACAAGCAGTGCACCTGGCATTAATGACACCCTATCTTTCGCATGTATATTAAAACACAAGGCAGCATGTATTTAATAAATAGAAACAACAGAGTATTCTTGACTTTCAGTCAGTTGTTTGAGGTACAGGTGCACATTAGTTGTTGTTGTGTCTTTCGGCTTATCCCGGTTAGGGGTCGCCACAGATGAACTCCGGTCCGTTAATGCTTGGTAGTGGATTTTTACGTGCCGAGTTACCAGCCCTGATGCACAACCTTCAACGAAGGCGCACCCATTCACGCATGCCTCCACACAGAAGACGCTCTAGCTGAGAATCAAATGCGACGTCTTGCTGTGAGGCGATAACGCTACCGCAGCACCACTACCGCGGGTCATATATATTTTTTACATCACATATTTTGTGCATATTTTTTATATATATATATATATATATATATATATATATATATATATATATATATATATATATATATATATATATATATAGGGGTGTATTTGAATTATTAACATTGTTATTAACAAGGCAACCATCATCCAGTTACAGGTTATCCTTTATCTTATTCTTACCCCTGTCATCTTTCCCCAGCCATGCATTCTTGCATTATCCAACTTCAGTTGAATGAGATTCAACATGTGCAAATCTTCTGGAAATACTTTTGGCAGAACTTGAAATGTGTCCTTAGTCTTAAAGTCGCATTTAAGAAGTTATGAGGAAGAATCACAAAACTCCTCTTCTTTCATACATATGTTATTATTATTAAAATTTGATTTAGGGAGTTCTTGAGTTTTTCATGGTGTTTTGTTCCTCAGTCTACAGAGTCCATACATAGTCACCTACTCTGTTTCGGATCATTTGGGTTTCAATATATCAGCTGTTTTCTGATATCTGACCTTTTGCCCCTTATTCTTCATATATAGCTTACTCTGCAAATCCATAAACCATTCAATTATTTGCTGATGATATACTGTTAACAATGGGTATTATTGATTCTTCACAAATAAATACAAAAGAAATATTAAAATATTTTGAGCTGATGCCTGGTCTAGAGTTTAATCAGAATAAACTTACACCTTATTAATTAACAAAAAGTTAAATTATTTGATTTGATTTTTTTGGGTTTACTATCAAATACATATGTTAGGTGCATCTCTGTAGATGGGTCTAGGACTATTCACTGAAAGCACATTTCACTGAAAGTCAAATGCCTGTGCACAAATCACTAAAAGCTCAATTCACTGAAAACACAATTCACTGAAACACATTTCACTGAAAGTTATGTATGGCCTTTTCCCCACTGTAGTGCGATCCTGGAGTTAGTATATATAGTAAGGAGTGTGGGTGGCACCCCCCACATCGGGGGGTGTGAGGGTGTAGCCCCTCACATAGTTTGGATATATATTATGTTCAGAAAAGAGTAATTTATTGGAATTGCAAGTATCCATGTACATAGTTCAAAATATTTACAACAGGTGGGGGGGCTATGCCCCCCACACCCCCTTACTATATATATTAACTCCAGGGTTGCACCACAGTGGGGAAAAGGCCATATATAACTTTCAGTGAAATGAGTTTCAGTGAATTGTGTTTTCAGTGAATTGAGCTTTCAGTGAATTGTGCACAGTCAAATGTGTTTCAGTGAAATGTGCTTTCAGTGAATAGTCCTAGACCCCTGTAGACATATGTTATGTCTGGTTTCTTACTATGTATACACACACACACATGCACGCACGCACGCACGCACGCACACACACACACACACACACACACACACACACACACACACACACACACACACACACACAGACACACATACACAGACACACCTGGGAAAGGCTGGCACAGGCTTACTAGCTATGCACCCTTTTGCAGAGAATATAAGGTAGTCATCAATGCCACCAGCTAGCTCCTTATCAGCTACTTTAAAGGCCTTAACAAGGGTGTCTGAACTTACTGAGTAATGCTACTATTAATACAAATGGTAGTTTGACAAAGAGCATGTCTATTAGGAGTGGCCCACAGAGTGTCACCAAATAAATATGCAAGTACTCTCAGAACTTAAATATCTCTAGATAGATTAGGCACAATGAAAGGTTTAAATATATTTAATAAATATTAAAAGAACAAGAAAATATTCAGTATATATTTACAGTGACATCAGAGTTCAAAATCACAGGAAATATTTAAAACAACATTGCAGGACAGTCTCAAATAAATAAAGAAAAAATATCTAAAGTAGGTGTTGCTATATTCCTGACTATATCTAAGAGAATTATACTGTTCCCTAGACTTGCTTACTGTAGAGCTAGGCAGATGTGGTGAATGGGTCTTCTTGTCAGGTCCAAGACAGAATACAGAATGCTTCCTAGTTTTAGACAGACCCCCCAGATTCTCAAAAGCTTGCACGACGTGCATGATTATAAGAGGTAATTGGGGCAATATGGCGGCTGAGTGATCTACGTACATGCTCGTTTGACGTGCACAAGTGCTCTTGCACTAGTGCTGCATGTTCCCAGCCCCTGTGTGCAAATTACCCTATCCAGGAAGCTGGAATCAGGGCATGCAGGACTAACGTAATATGCAGAAATGTACTTGGTTAGTAACCGAGTACGATTCTAAAAAATCCAAAATGGGGACATGACAGCATCAAATAAAGGCTGTGTATCATTGAGGAAGCATGCCAGTGGCCAAATATAAGGCCACTGGCATTGCAAACAATGCAAAATGTACAAAATACAACTTTTATTATATGTCCGCTGATCACGGCTGTTGAAGCATAGGGCAGCGGTGCACAAATGGGATCGGTGGGGAATTAAGAAAATAAACCTAAAAAAAGCAGTCTAACTAAAATTAGTATTCCGCCATGCAAGTCAATGGCAGGCAAAATAGAACCTGGCCAGTGAATAGTGGTTGCTAAGAGGGGAGGCACAGTGTGACACATGTAACTATGCATTAGAAGGCAATCCTATGCAAATGAGGGTAAGGATAGTGAATCCCATTTTTCCCAGCATATGAGGCAGGTCCTAACAGTGTAAGAGTATGAATAGCTGAGTACAAGACTAGGAGGTAGGTGACATCATGGGTGGGTGTGTCAGGCATACTGTAAGCTGATTGGAGCCCTGTGGCATGCGAATGCACCTAGCTTAGCACAGCTAAGCTAGGGGGTGTGTCTAAACCTGCCTTGCACTCTTTACAAAGTGTAAGCAGGTGTGCGCGCTGCACACCGGGAGTTACAGGAAGAAAAAAGAAGTTAAACCAGGAAAGAGCAGCAGTGTGCACATCCGAGTACTCTGTTTGCACGGCTTGGCCCTGGGCCCAAACAGAAGGGCAATGGGAAGGGAAATCAGCAGTAGGAAGGTAATCAAGGAGAACTAGCATATCTGGTGGGTGAAATGTATCAGAAGCAGCAAATTACACAGGCAACAACCCTGCCCAGCCCAGAGCACTACTATAAACTAAGCAAACACTTTCCCTACTGTTTTTCCCACACTCTACACCACTGGTGTATACAAGTGGGGAAATTTTAACAAACAAACCTACGAAATGAGAAGGGCTGCAACAGGCAACATAGAACAACATGTGCAAGAGGCTGAGGGTGGGGTGTATGTGCATGCTGCCGAACAGCCCACCATGAGGAGACGAAGAAGAGTGTACACACCCAGGGTAACCTACCAGGGACTACATGAGCTGGAGATAGTGGAGCATTATAGGGTGTCAGAGACCTCCTACAGCAAGTAGTTGAGCTGTGCCGGCCACACCCGACACACCAAACTGACCGAGTGGAACCGTCCCAGTGGATACCAAGGTATGTGTAGGTCTAGGTATAATAGCCACAGGTAACTCCCAAAGCACAGTTGGTTATAACATGGGGATCTCACAGGCATCAGCATCCAGAGTATTCCACCAGATTCTGGATGCCATGTCAGCACATGCCAGTGAGCATGTATATTTCCTCAACACCCATGAGGTGTTGACCAGCAATATGCGTCTCTTCCACCAAATAGCAGAATACCCTGGGGTAGTGGGTGCTATGGACTGCATGCACATATGCATCAAAGTGCCACCCAGTGAGCAGGGTAGGGCCTACATCAACAGCAGGGGCATCCCTTCCATCAACTGCCAGGTCGTATATGATGCCCAGGGCATTTTAATGAATGTGTGTGCTGGCTGCCCTGGAAGCTATGACGATTCCCACATATGGCATCTGACACAGCTGTACCAGAGATTTGCCAATGGGGACATCCCCTACAGTCACCTAGTGGGGGATGCTGGTACACACTGGAGCCAATCAGAAATGCACACACACCTGAACAACAATGTCATAGTGAGGCACACGCAAAGGCCAGACATATAATAGAGCATGTGTTTGGGATGCTCAAGTCACTGTTCTGGTGTCTGGACTCATCCGGTGGAGCCTTACAGTATTCACCAGCTACATGTACCCAAATTGTTATGGTATGTGCGATGCTACACAATATGATCCTGTGGAAACAGCTGCATCAGGAACAGCATGGGGCAGGGCCACACAGCCCCCCACCAATGCCAAGGCCTGCACAGGCACAGAGTAACCCAGAGGAGGAAGAACCTGAGCCTGCCCCAGTAGGCAGAAGGAGGCATGCCCAGTATGCCCTGGCCTTGGCAAAGAGGCAACGCATAGCACATGCACTGACTCAATTGGGTCCCAGGGAATGACACCTCTGTCTGACTCGCACATACAGTAAAAGGGATGCCAAACATGACACCACCTGTGCTCAACCATGTATAGGGAGTGTGCTATGTGCATCCGATGTAAGCAGCCCTGCAGCACCATTTGCAAGTCCGGCACACCCACAAGGTAAGTCAATCAACGTACCAATCGCCAAATGGAGTAGAATGTGTTATCACCTGTAGCTATGGTATGGATGTGAGCATGCAAGGGAATTGGGTGGCTGAATGTTATGGCAGCAGACAGTAGACACCCATAGTGGCACCCTGACATGTGTAACATATACTGAAGTCACCATAGTAGCCAGTACTACACAGGGTGACAAAAACCACTGCAGGAAATGTGCTGTGTGAAATGTGTGTCCATATGACCCACACATGCCAGTCAGGATGGTTCACATACCCAACAACAGTTGCAGCCAGCAGGACAGGTGGACACAAACCCAAACAGGGCCTGTGCCATGGCCCCAGAATGATGGCTAGGGTTAACCCCACCCCCAGGCCTACACAGACAGACCAGAGCAGGGCAGACAGTGGGGTGCCAGTTCTGAAGGGTAGGACATCAGACAATAATATGTAGGGCAACCAAAGCCACGATCTGTAGTACACTGGTGTGCCTCTTGACAGCATGATAGTTAGAAATACAGAATGAAATGGAGTACATGACATACCAGTACAGTCATAGCAAATGTGTACAAGTGTCACTTGTGCCCCCCCATCCTACATAGCAATGTAATGACAGTCAGGTGTGCCCCCCCACTTCCATGTAGAGATGTAGAAACAGTCAGGTGTGCCCATACCTCCATTCCAGCGTAAAAATGTAGTAACAGTCAGGTTTGCCCCCCCCCCAGTCCTGTGTAGATATGTAGTAACATGCATGAGTAGGTGTAATATGAGTGGAGCAGAGATGCCCAGAGGTGGCCAAGGTAGCAGGATAGGTTGTAGCATGTGCACAATATGCAGGTCTGTGTGTGTTAGGATGGTGTGTGTTTCATATTGCGTGAGAGTGGTCAGTATGTATGCATGTCGAGGTAAGACCTGGTAGCCATAGCCCAGTACTGCTGACAGGGAAGCCCTCACAACTGCAGTGACAAGGACAATACCCACCAGTATAACACCTGCTAGCAGTAAGCTGATGTAAATGTATAGTGGTAATATGTGTCACCATCTGAAAGACTGACATGGCATGGCTGTTGGGCTAGATATACAAGCAGTACATAGGTACATAGGTTCATAGGTTCATACTAGGCTATCTGCCCTAGGGCATTTATAAGCCTAGCCAGAGTGTGTTTGGCTTTTGCCACCCATTTTAAATTAATTTTGCTATGCCCTTTTTTGAGGTTAGTATACTGTGTCTCTGTCTAACAGTGACACAGAAGTGATACCCGGGGTAAACCTACGATCCCCATCCACTCATCAAGATTCCTCTTGAAGAGAGTCAATGAGGGACTCTGCCTAACCTGGACTGGGATTTTATTCCAGAGTGAAGGGAGCATCTGGGTTATGAATCTGTCCCTCCAGCATGTCCTATTTATTTCAGGGCTGAGGTTCAAGTCTCTCGAGCGCGTAGCTCGATGGGATTTGGATTTTCTGAGGTGCAGCATGTCCATTAATTCCGGGTTTTACATGGCTTTATACGTCAGGCACAGATCGCCTCTGAGCAGGCAGTATGCCACCGAGTAGAGCTGGAGTTTCTTTAACCGGGCAGCATATGGCATCTGTTTGAGCCCTTTGATCCTCTTGGTGAGGTACTTTTGGGGTCTTATCAGTTGCTGCAGGTGTCTGGTAAGGTACATCCCAAAAGGGGCATTGTACTCAATTATGGACCTGATGAGGGATGAGTAAAGAGGCACGATGACCTCCCCTGATCTAGATGTGAATCCTTTCATGATTAGGTGGGCTATGTAAAATGTTTTTTCTAACCACTTTGGCCACGTGGTTGTCAAATGAGAGATTGCTATCAACTCGGGTCCTCAGGTCCCTAATTACTTCTTCCGTACTTAATGGATTACCACTTATGTGGTAATTTGTGGGCACTTTGCTTTTGCCAAATGGGATGACTATACACTTTTTGGTGTTTAGCTTGAGGCCATGGCTCTGGCACCAGTTGTCTGTTTCTATGAGGCCCTTTTGGAGGATGCTTGTGTCGGCTGGAGAGTCAATTATGGCACCCAGTTTGCAGTCATCTGCGAACTTGGTCAGCCACAGTCCTTCCGTGTTGGCCTGTACCTCTGAGAAATATATACCGAACAAGAGAGGTCCCAGGACTGAGCCTTGTGGGATGCCACTTGTAACTGGTTTGGAGTCTGACATGGCTCCAGCAATTCTAACCATGTGGGTTCTGTCCTTGAGCCAGTTTGCAACCCATCTAGTGACATAGGGGTTTATATTTAAGCTGGTGAGCTTATCTATAATGCCCGAGTGGGGTATTGTATCAAAGGCTTTTGTGAGGTCCAGGTAGGCTGTGTGGACCACCTTCCCCTCGTCAATGGCCTTGGTGACTGTTTCAAAGAAATCAACCAGGTTTAAGAGGCAGGATCTGCCCTTAACAAAGCTGAACTGGGTAGGATTCATTGTCTGTAGGTCCCCAATATCTTTATTTATAAGGCCCATGATGATCCTTTCCATAGCTTTGCAGACCAAGCTAGTCAGGCTTATGGGGCGATAGTTTCCAGGATCCATTGAGGCATCACCTTTGTGGAGAGGGACCACCGTTGCTGTACGCCACTCTTTGGGTACATATCCTGTAGTAAGGCTGAGATTGAACAGTAGTTTTATGTTTGGGTTTAGCTCTTCTTGGAGTTCATGTAGGATGCAGCCTGGGACACCGTCTGGTCCCATTGATGCTGTGTTTTTTGCTTTGGAGAGGGCGGCTCTTACCTGAGCACCTGAGATGTCAGGGGGACAGCACTCTGCTGGGATAGATATTTGCCCTTTTGGTGGGAGAAGTTTGCACTGAACCTGTCAGCTAGGATGTTGGCAATGTCTGTGGGTTCAGTGTATTTTTTGTCATTTTGGACTAATTCTGAGCATATCTGGGAATTCCCACCCAGGTTCCTAATATAACTAAAGAAAGTCTTGTGATTATCCTTAGTGTCCTGTGCAATTTTTCTCTCAAAGCTTGCCTTAGACGATTTTATGAGAGCACGTAGTTTTTTGCTAATACTGATCAGAGATGCCTTCCCTTTTTGGGATTTTTCTCTATCATGCAGTAGCTTCCTCCTTCTATTGTATAGTTTGTTTATGGCTGGGGTCCACCAGACAGGACGTCTGCCTTTGGAGGATTGGATCTTGGTTTTATTTGGGATTGCATGATCCATGCATTCCTGAAGGTGTTCATAGAATGCGTTTATAAAGGATTCTGCGGTCTGGGCCGTATTTTTCACAGGCCCAGGGGCTTTGAAGGATTCCACCTCAGTTTTGAGGAGTGTGAAATTTGCTTTAGAGAAGTTTTTCACTGTGGTTTTCTGGGCAGGGGGTGGGGTCGGGATGTGAATATCCAGTGAGATTAGTTTATGGTCTGATCTTACCAGTGAGGGATACACTTCTGGTCTGGAGCATAGAGTCCCCATGTTGGTGATGATCAGGTCCAGTATGTTTTCCCCTCTTGTGGGAGTGGTAACAAGTTGTTCCATAGCATTTGAGTTTATAAATTCTAGGAACCTTTGGGCTAGGGTGTTGGAGCTAGAGTAATGCTCCCAGTCTATGTTTGGATAGTTGAAGTCGCCCAATATAATGGTGTTTGGAGAGACCTTCATATTTTCCAGTGTTCTCAGGAAGGCCGAGTGGAGTTACTGGGTTTGGGAGGGTGGTCTGTAGCAGACTATAAACTGGAAGGCAGTTTTACCCACTGTTAGTTGCACATGGATAGTCTCTGATGCTTCGTGCTGTGCCACCAACCTGGAGGTGTGGGTATCTTTGATGAATATTGATACTCCCCCTCCTTTTGTGGTTCGGTCCAAGTTTTGGGGCCGAAAAGCATGGTATGAGGTATAACCTAGTAGTGCTGGGGTGCTGTCAGGAGCCTTGAACCAGGTTTCTGTTACTGCACAGATATCGATGTTCTCCATGCTAAGGAGAGTTTCGAGTGCATGCATCTTGAGGTTTAGACTTCTGGCGTTGAGTAGCATTACTCTTAGTTTCTTATCCCTTGTGATACCTATGGAGGTGGGTTTGTCTTTTGAGCCTTGCCTAAAAAAGGCACTATGGGGGTAGCAAGAGCCTTTGCCAATATCTGAAAGCCCAGGGGTGATAGGTGCAAGCCGTCCCTAGCGAAGCATTGTGGCTTGTCGAGCATGTCATCCCAGGCTGACAGGCATTGGATTCCTTTTGAATGACACCAATACTTAAGCCAGTTGTTGAAATTGATTATCTTGTCTTCATATTGTGGCATCATTCTTGGTGAAGGTAAGATGCTACTCAAGGTCAGGATCATACCGGCCTGGGATACATGCTCAGAGAGCTCCTCTATGTCTCTTTTCATGTAGTCCAGGGAGGTACATCTCAGGTCATTCACACCAGCATGGACAATGACTGAGTCATATTTGTACTTGCCTTGGAGTGACCTGAGTGCTTGTGTTATGTGGTGAATCCTAGCGCCTGACAGGCAGCTCACCGTGACCTTCTCCTTGTTCAGCCTGGTGAGCGGGACGTCAGTGTGCCTGATGATAGAGTCACCAATTACAAGTGTATCAGGTGTGTTGTTTAGCCTTAAGGGCTGTGACTGTTTGGCACACTGGCTTTGTGAGCTATGTGTTGCACGTGTTTTGTTTTGGGGTAGCGGTTGCTTGGGTGTCTGCTTTGGAGGTCTCTGGTGCTTAGGCAGATTTTTATTTAGAACCTCCGAGTATGATTTTGTGTGTTTATGTGCTTGGTTTGTTGTCATGGTAGGTCTATGTGAGACTGGAATTGTAGTGAGTGTGGTTTCCTTTTCCTCCTGACTGGTTACACCAGTACTGAGTTGAGAAAGCTTAGCCTCCAGTTTGGCTATATGGTTGCATCTCTCACATGTGTTGGAATTTGTTGGGAGGAGGAGAGGGTTGTCTGTGTACATGAGGCAGTTGTAACATTGCCTCAAGATTCCCAGATTCATCAGCTGGACCGGAGAGGAGATTGACAACTGACCTTTGGACATGCTAGAATAGTATTGGGAATTCCTTTATAATTGAAAAAAAAGGGCCAATGGGGAACAAGGTACTCAAGTGGAGTTTGTGAGGGTGCAGTGCTTTTAATTTTTTACAGCTGACCTATGTAATTCCTTTAGTGAGCAAGTGCCAGGTAACTTAAATGCAATGTGCTACAGGTAACTTAAATGCAAAAATGACAAACAGTAACTTTCATTCAAGTGAAACAAGGAAATAAGTACAGTAAGCAATGCAGATATCACTAGGGATCCACAGAAGCACTGAAAAGCTGTGTTTTAGGTGGAATTAGCACTTCAGGGAAATAACAAGCAAACAAACAACAAGCATACAAACAAAGCTAGATTCAGCAGGCCTGGATCTAGTCTATGCTACAGCAAACAAGGTGTACCAATTTCAGTAAGAAATAGTTCAAATATGCAGGCACTATAAGCCTTTAACCAGAACTTCCCAGCTCAGAAGGGCAGACTCCAGCCTCTCCTCCCACAAGAGTGCAGACCACAAACCTTCTTAATGTAAAATAACTGGCCTGAAGCCCAAGTGCTTAAACCAGAACTAATACACTTTTAGAATAGCAGACACTGAGCCCTCAATCAGCAGTTCCCAACTTAGAAGGATGTAAGCTACCTGTCCTGCCACCACAGTGCAGGCCACAAACCTTCCTAATGTAAAACAACTGGTCTGAAGCCCAAGTGCTTAATCAAAAAGACTTAAAATGATAGCTACACTTTAATCAAGTTACTACCAAGCAGTAATAAATACAACTGAATACTTTAAAGAATGCCTGGATTAGTGCTCAAGTTATACAAACAAAGCTAGATTCAGCAGGCCTAGATCTAGTCTATGCTACAGCAAACAAGGTGTACCAATTTCAGTAAGAAGCAGTTCAAATATGCAGGCACTATAAGCCTTTAACCAGAAATTCCCAGCTCAGAAGGGCAGAGTCCAGCCTCTCCTCCCACAAGAGTGCAGACCATGAACCCTCTTAATGTAAAATAACTGGCCTGAAGCCCAAGTGCTTTAACCAGAATTAATACACTTTTAGAATAACAGACACTGAGCCCTCAATCAGCAGTTCCCAACTTAGATGGATGTAAGCTACCTGTCCTGCCACTACAGTGCAGACCACAAACCTTCTTAATGTAAAACAACTGGTCTGAAGCCCAAGTGCTTAAACTAAAAAGCTTAGAATGAGTTACACCAAGCAGTAATAAATACAACTGAGTACTTTTAAGAAGACGCAAAAGCAAAATAAAGTAGGAAGAAACACAAATACAGTAAAAGCAGATACATTTTTTTTTTGAGTGAGCAAATGAGATGGGCCCAGGAGGAGTATCCAAGTGCAAATTTACAAAGCCACCAAGATTAACACCAAGACAAAAACAAGGAGGGTGGGTGGGAACCTACTGAAAAAACAGTCAACTTCCAGCTAGATATTGCTCAATGCAACACAACTAAATTACTTTAAATCATGTATTATTTGATAAAAGTGCAGGTAAAAATCTACTTAACTCCACTCATGTAGGTCTCAGTTGGCCAAAGCTCACAGTTTAAACAGAAAACAATTCACTGTACCACATGTATAAGACAGAAACCGAATAACAATGAGGTAAACTTCCCCCACTTATCACTGGCTATGCAGGTTTTTTAACAAGCCTTAACTAAAAATACCACTTGTATAAGACCTACTGAAAAAACAGTCAACTTCCAGCTAGATATTGCTCAATGCAACACAAACAAATTACTTTAAATCGTATATTATTTGATAAAAGTGCAGGTAAAAATCTACTTAACTCCACTCATGTAGGTCTCAGTTGGCCAAAGCTCACAGTTTAAACAGAAAACAATTCACTGTACCACTTGTATAAGACAGAAACCGAATAACAATGAGGTAAACTTCCCCCACTTATCACTGGCTATGCAGGTTTTTTAACAAGCCTTAACTGAAAATACCACTTGTATAAGACCTACTGAAAACACAGTCAACTTCCAGCTAGATATTGCTCAATGCAACACAAACAGATTACTTTAAATCGTGTATTATTTGATAAAAGTGCAGGTAAAAATCTACTTAACTCCACTCATGTAGGTCTCAGTTGGCCAAAGCTCACAGTTTAAACAAAAAACAATTCACTGTACCACTTGTATAAGACAGAAACTGAATAACAATGAGGTAAACTACCCCCACTTATCTCTGGCTATGCAGGTTTTTAACAAGCCTTAACTGAAAATACCACTTGTATAAGACCTACTGAAAAAACAGTCAACTTCCAGCTAGATATTGCTCAATGCAACACAAACAAATTACTTTAAATAGTGTATTATTTGATAAAAGTGCAGGTAAAAATCTATTTAACTCCACTCATGTAGGTCTCAGTTGGCCAAAGCTCACAGTTTAAACAGAAAACAATTCACTGTACCACTTGTATAAGACAGGAACCAAATAACAATGAGGTAAACTACCCCCACTTATCACTGGCTATGCAGGTTTTTTTAACAAGCCTTAACTGAAAATACCACTTGTATAAGACCTACTGATAAAAGAGTCAACTTCCAGCTAGATATTGCTCAATGCAACACAAACAAATTACTTTAAATCGTGTATTATTTGATAAAAGTGCAGGTAAAAATCTACTTAATTCCACTCATGTAGGTCTCAGTTGGCCAAAGCTCACAGTTTAAACAGAAAACAATTCACTGTACCACTTGTATAAGACAGAAACCGAATAACAATGAGGTAAACTTCCCCCACTTATCACTGGCTATGCAGGTTTTTTAACAAGCCTTAACTGAAAATACCACTTGTATAAGACCTACTGAAAAAACAGTCAACTTCCAGCTAGATATTGCTCAATGCAACACAAATTACTTTAAATCGTGTATTATTTGATAAAAGTACAGGTAAAAATCTACTTAACTCCACTCATGTAGGTCTCAGTTGGCCAAAGCTCACAGTTTAAACAGAAAACAATTCACTGTACCACTTGTATAAGACAGAAACCGAATAACAATGAGGTAAACTTCCCCCACTTATCACTGGCTATGCAGGTTTTTTAACAAGCCTTAACTGAAAATACCACTTGTATAAGACCTACTGATAAAAGAGTCAACTTCCAGCTAGATATTGCTCAATGCAACACAAACAAATTACTTTAAATCGTGTAATATTTGATAAAAGTGCAGGTAAAAATCTACTTAACTCCACTCATGTAGGTCTCAGTTGGCCAAAGCTCACAGTTTAAACAGAAAACAATGCACTGTACCACTTGTATAAGACAGAAACCGAATAACAATGAGGTAAACTACCCCCACTTATCACTGGCTATGCAGGTTTTTTAACAAGCCTTAACTGAAAATACCACTTGTATAAGACCTACTGAAAAAAGTCAACTTCCAGCTAGATATTGCTCAATGCAACACAAACAAATTACTTTAAATTGTGTATTATTTGATAAAAGTGCAGGTAAAAATCTACTTAACTCCACTCATGTAGGTCTCAGTTGGCCAAAGCTCACAGTACATGGGGGAAAGTACACCAGACATACAGTATACATTCTATCACTGTGAAATGGCGACACCCTTGGAATTGCACATACAGGTATGCATCACAGCAACTGGTCCTTTAGTAGGAGATAATGGTGATGTCTGCCCGAACACCTGCAGATCACAAAGGAGGTAGGACTGATGTATTGGGAAACAGCTGGTGTACCTGCACATGCCAGCATACCTGGAATGTCCCATACATATCTTGTGTCAGATGCAAGTAGTGTTCATAGCACACATGCACCCAGCTCACGCAGACACCACCCACAGGTGCCTCTCTGGCCATATCCCTGCTGTGGGGAATGGGTACAGTATGACTCCTCCTGTATATGGCAATAGTGGAAGAATGCAGCATGCAGTGCAGGTGTACCATGCAGGTGTGTCCCTAGCTGTATGTAGCACCCTGCCAACATCCACACCACCTGATCAAGACTAATAGAAGGAATTTGCATGCACACCTATCACACCTACCTTGTCACCCCAGGGAAATATACAGTATGGTGGTCTGTAACTGTAGGCCTGACAGAATGCAAAGGCCTGCCACATGTGGCCTGCAGCAACACCTAATGCCTCACAGGCCTCTGCCAAAGGCCTGTGTCTCACATGTACTGCCAATGCATGTTAAGTAATGGACACCCAAATAACAACATAACACACTCCACATAAGCCATATGCAAGGCCATGTGGACTAATCACAGTAACATGTCCACCATGTCCCACTGCATGAACTGTGGACCAACACTAACACACACCTGTGATGGGGTGATACCCTTAGGGAAAATATCAGAGAATGTATGCATAACTTATGGAAGAGGTTAGAATAATGGGGGGGGGGGGGCATGGGCAGCATGAAATGTGCACGGTCTGACACCAAGCTCTGTTCCCACACTATCCCTGGCTGAAAACACATAAATTGGTGGCTACACACCTGCCCATGCACCACAATAGGGTTAATGTCCTGACCCATGGCCCCTGCTTCTGGGCAACCTCTGTGAATCTGTACAGCTGTGAGGCATTGCTACAGCAAGATAAGCCCATACTGTCTTGTCAATGGGTGTACAAGTATGGGATCCCCCACCAGCACTCTACCAAGGTACTGAAATGGATACACAGACCCAGCAGCAAGTGTCTGCAGCTCCCCCTCCAGAATGGCATAACTTACCATAAATACGTAGGTGTCTGCCCACAATACCAGACACAGCTGCAGTCACCCTTGTCCCACAAGACAGCACCATGAGCAAGACTGTCCACCTGACAGTACATTAAGACAGAAAACATCACTGTGTATAACAGTACATTTGTCTGAATATCTCTGCTAAAAGCAATACCATGCAGCTGAAGCAGCACAGACACAATCACCTACAGTACACACTATCCTCTGCACAGTCTGTCCCCATATTGCCATATGATCGACAGATACCCAGCAGAGACACTTTGCTACCTGTAGGTGTACAACACAAAAGTCTGCACTGGGGTACAAACTACCTGGCATTGATCCACACATTCTATACAGAAGGGCATACTGGGCATGCTCACACACTTAGAAAAATGAAGGCAATGTCAGTCAACAACATACTGAAAGGACATACTGGGCATGCTCACACATGTAATCAAAAGAAGCCCATGTCTGCAAACAACACTGGACCAGACATACCTGACAGTCACAGATGTTAGTGCAGACACTCCTCAGTATGCACCACCATGCTTTGCACACACAGTGGATAGGAATACATGCATATATCCAAGGACAATACACTATAATAAGCCAAACATACACGTACATAGATGTGTGGAAGAGAGTGTCTGTGACAAGGAGCCAGCCATTATGAGGTTTGTCCCACCCAGCACACAGCCAAATGACTACAATCACATTATGCTCAGATGTCACTCACTGTAGACATCAGCCACCGGTATCTGTCAGCATTACGGACTATGTGGTGCAAGTGCTAGCTGTGCAACATGACTGTACAAGGAAGTAGTCATCTAACAGCTGTATACACGTACCTGTGGAATATAATCCTGCATGTGCCTGCATGTGGTGTGTCAACCTCTAGATGAATGGGTTATGGCCCATGCACCCACACTGCCCTCCCCATAGCCCTACTATGACAAACCCGCTGAGGTCATCCACTTTGAAATACACCCTTGGGAAATGTGGAGCCCAGTAATCTCTGTAGTGCTTCCTGTAACTGCGTACTGCTGTAGTGTGATAAAGAAGCTAGGTAGGTGTTTTAACCCCAGACGTGGCAAGTGTGTGTGTGTGTGTGTGTGTGTGTGTGTGTGTGTGTGTGTGTGTGTGCTAGTGTGCGTGTCTGTCTGTCTCTGTCTCCATAGTGCACCCAGTAACTGCATACTGCTGTATTGTGATAATGTAGCTAGGTAAGTGTTCTAACCCCAGGCGTGGCAACTGTGTGTGTGTGTGTGTGTGTGTGTGTGTGTGTGTGTGTGTGTGTGTGTGTGTGCGTGTGTGTGTGTGTGTGTATGTTATGTGTGTGCCTGTCTATCTCTGTCTGCATAGTAAGCAATGCTTTTTACGGTAGCCACACTCCTTACATTTCCCATACCCGACTTTGGCAAGGCTGCTGATGTCACCCACCTAGAAATACACCTCTGGGAAGGTTGTAGCCCAATAATCTCCATAGCATGTCCCGTAACTGCGTACTGCTCTAGAGTGATAATGTAACTTGGTAGGTGTTCTAACCTCAGACGTGGCAACTGTGTGTGTGTGTGTTAGTGTGCATATCTGTTTGTCTCTGCATAGAGTGCAGTGCTTTTTACAGTAGCCACACTCCTTACAATTCTCATACTCGACTTTGGCAAGTCTGATGTTACCCACCTAGAAATACACCTCTGGGAAGGTTATAGAGCAGTAATTTCTGTAGCTCATCCCATAACTGAGTACTGCTGTAGAGTGATAAAATAGCAAGATAGGGGAACTAACCCCAAATGTGACAACTGTGTGTGTGTGGGTGTGTGTGTGTGTGTGTGTGTGTGTGTGTGTGTGTGTGTGTGTGCATGTGTGTGTTAGTGTGCGTGTCTGTCTGTTTTGGACTATGTAGAGAGCAATACTTTTTAGGGTAGCCACACTCCTTACAATTCCTAAACTCGACTTTGGCAAGGCAGCTGATGTTGCCCATCTAGTAATACACCTCTGGGAAGGTAGTAGCCCAGTAATCTCCAAAGTGCGTCCTGTAACTGTGTACCACTGGATTGTGATTTAGAACTGTGGCAGGGTTTCATCCCCACCCATAGCAGTTCTGGATGTTTTGTGTGTGTCCATGTCTGTATACGGAGCAGTGCATTATAGGCTAGTCACACACAGTACATTTCACATGACCCACTTTGGCAATCCAGCTGATGTCATTCTTTGTGAAATACAGCTTTGGGGAAAGAGTTCCCTAGTAATCCCTGTGGTGCATCCTATAATAGCTCCACACTGTAGTGTGGTATAGACCTCTGTCAGGGTTTCTATACCCACACATGTCGGTCGTGGATGTTTTGTGTGTGTCTCACTGTCTGTGTAGGGGGCAATGCATTTTAGGGCAGTCACCCACAGTACATTTCAAATGGCCTACTTTGGCAATCCTGCTGATGTCATTCATTGTGAAATACACCCTTGGGGAAGGAGTACTTCAGTAATGTGCATGGCACGTACTATAACTGCGTAGTGTTGAGGTGTAATAAACTAGTTAGGTAGCAGTTATACTCCCACACATGACAGGTGTGAGTGTGTGTGTGTGTGTGTGTGTGTGTGTGTGTGTGTGTGTGTGTGTGTGTGTGTGTGTGTGTGTGTGTGTTCATATCTTGTCTCCTGTGTAGAGGTGGTTGTGAGCCTGTGGCCAATGTGGAGTGGGTTTTGCATATGTCATATATGGCAGACCTACTATATAGCACAGTGTCCACCATACAGGGATAACAGAGGTGAAATAGCTGAGAGGCTGGGGTGCAAAGCCATACCCATACATGTGACATCAAGGCCAGGCAATCACATTTAGCAACCCCAGTATTACCCAGAGCACACTCTCAACCCATGTCTCATATACGCACACACATGCCTAGGCAACAGCCAACATGTGAGTAGTACACTGCATATTGCCCACTGATAGTAAATATGGAGTTATAGCAGTGGGCTACAGAGGGCATGTCCCCATCCATCTGTGCAATATGCACGTACATGCTGACAGTGCACCTCCCACATGTTCCCCAATGGACACCTGCACCACCTGTGGTGCCATCACATGTGTCCCACAACAGACATACCATGCCTGACAACATGCCCTGTATAGACAGTTGCCACTGACACCAGGGAATGTTGTCAGCATGCTGTCAATGTAGGTGCAGGTAAACCTGGTGCCCATTACAGGTTCCCACCATAGGGAGCAAGACTGGCACATATGATGGTAAACTGTGTTCACAACATGGGCCAGACACCGCAGGTACAGTTCCACATGTCACTGTACATGCATGTGGGAGGTGTGCACATCCCAGACACCGTCCATGTCATGGGGTAAGGAACACATACATGGCAAGCGATGCACAGCATTGGCGATACACAATAGCCACCCAGGTGACAGGATGGGGACTACAATAACCACCTGTGTGGGCAAGAGCGGAAACTACAGCCTTGAGACACAATGCAGACCATTGTCATGTGGCCTGATGTTAAGGTATACCCATCGCCTACCCTTATATAGCCTGCTGCTACATGAGACTACCACACACCTGTGCAGACATGCACCCATGCATGTCAGTACTGGCACCCTGTGTATTTGTCTATGTGTTGTATGGTGCATATGTTCACAGCCACACTCACTACAACCCCCATGCACATACAGAAGCATGCTGTCAGATGTCAGACACCTCCTCATACCTTTTGCCAATACAACCCCCGTATGACCCGTGTGGTGCATGTGGTACCTGCACAGTGATGTGTTGTGGCAATCTCGCTACTGATGAGTTGTACCCCTGGCCCTGCCAAGTGTGTCAATGTGTGCGTGTCCCTGTGAGAGTGTGGCTGTGTGGACACTGGCACCTGTTCATGCTGACAGGCACGTGTACGTCACCTACCATATAGCTACTGTATCCCTGTTGCAGATGTCATACACCATCACAGATATGTTCTGAGGACTCCACAACAGGTAACCCATGTGGCACACCCAATAACTGCATCGAACTGTGAATGCAGTACATAGTTTTCAGGGGTTGGATACCCTGTGCTGGTAGGTGTGTGATGCAAACAAGCTGCAGTTTTACTCCCCCACCCCTCTCTGACATGTCTTTGCCTCTGTCTGCCTCTCCCACTCCCTCTCTGGTGGATGTGGAGACCTACACCAGCTTTGCTTAGGCAGCAGCGTGTTTATTTTAAGTGATGCTCATTATCAGCTGATGGCCTCTGCACGAATTGCAGCCCTCCCCTAGCTGATTGCATGTGGAACAGTTGTAGTAACATTCCCATAGCCACTTGCATGGAAACACACTTTGATATCTAGGAACATCATGTTGGTGTTGGCCCTTGTCATTCATTGTGAGCAGGAACTAGATCTGTTGGTTGGCAACCAGCATCTGCGATGGATTGGGAATTTACCTTCAACAACATACACTGTGGAAACAGGGCAACACACAGGAGGGGGATGTGCCTGACCCACCTACAGACTGTAAGTGCTGCTATACTGCATGTGGCATACTGTTGGTTTAACAGTGTGTGTGTGGATATTTCTTTCCTGCATGTCTCCATACCTGCCATGTCAGTTCCATGTTTATGTGGAATCCCCAACTACAAGGTCATCTGCAGACAGGGCAGTGTGTTGTGCCATTGGTTTCATGTGTTAAAATGGAGCATCTACCTGTGGACTGCAGACGGCAGTATGAAGATTGCAGTCTGTAGATGGTGAAAGCCATGACAGTTACTGGCGTAATATCCCTCATAGGACATATGTTGCCACAAACCCTGTTGCAACAGTAAATGTATGAGGTTATCACAGCAACATGTCATTATTGGACCTGTGTATGTGCTGCCAGCCACAACCCTGCCAACCTGTGTACATATGTCGTGCATGATATGGTGCCTATGTGCTGTACACCATAATCTTCAGCCTTTAAATGCCACAGTCTCTCTGCTGATTCTAGTTCTAAGGGGTTTGGCCTCCAGTTCACGTCTCTTTAACTCCAGACGGATTTTTAAGTCCTCTGAGGCAAAGTTGAACTGTCCATTTTCTGAGAGTTGTATATCCCCAAGGCCAGTCTAGTTGTTTTCCTGGTTGCTGGTCTGTGATGCAGGTGTGACTACGGCTGCAATAATTTCTGCTTTAGTTAGTTTGGCATGCCCCAGTCCTTTGGCTTGGCACGTCTCAGCCAGCTGGCTCATTGTTAACTTATCATACTCCTCTGCTGACATCCTTGCCTGCCCTCCCTGACTAACTAAACTAATAAAAAATAAATCAAACTATTGTGATGTGAAATGCTGAATGTTCATTGTCTGGCTGTTTGAGAGTACAAACACCATTTTTTGTAACCACTGTTTAGAGGCTACAGGAGTTCAATATCCACACCACTGAATCCCAATATGTGGATATCCCACCACTGCCAACCAATAAATGTGATGACCCACCACTGTATCAGTAATCAAGGAGCCTTAATCCTCACCACTGGCACCAGAGGGGGGCATGCACTGACAGGAAGACGGGTGCACACACAGTATTCCTAGATGCAGCTCTCTGCAACAAGTGCAATTTCCCTTAAGAGCACACAGAGACCACAGTCACTGCAGGGCTGGTTTCTCCCTCTTTTTCCAAATACACATTAATACTCCCCGCTGGCACAGCTATAGAGATGAGATCTCAGCTGAGTGGCCAAGTCAAGAACTTCAGCACCATCTCTGTCCAACCAGTGCATCATGTCCCTGCCCAGGTAGCTGACACACGCACTCTTTGAGGTTTGATTTACACACACACACACACACACGCACACACGCACACACGCACACACACACACACACACACACACACACACACACACACACACACACACACACACACACACGCACACACACGCACACACACGTACACTCCTGGGAAAGGCTGGTAAAGGTTTACTAACTATGCCCTGTTTTTCGTAGACTATAAGGTAGTTATCACTGCCACCAGCCACTACTTATCAGCTAGTTTAAGGCCCTTAACAAAGGATGTCCAATCTTACTGTGTAATGTTACTGTTAATACAAATGGTAGTTTAACCAAAAGCAAGGTTATTAGGAGTGGCCCATACAGTGTCACCAAATAAATTTTCAAGAAGTTTAAGAACTGAAATATCTCTAGACAGTTCAGCCACAAAAGTTTTAAATGTATTTAATAATAAATATTAAAATAACAAGAAAATACTCAGTATATATTTACACTGACATCAGAGTTCAAGATAACAGGAAATATTTAAAACAACATTGCAGGACAGTCTTAAATAAGTAAAGAAAAATATCTAAACTAAGTGTTGCTATGTTCCTGACTATAACTAAGAGAATGGTACTGTTCCCTAGACTTACTTACTGTAGAGTAAGGCAGATATGGTGAATGGGTCTTTTTCTCAGGTCCAAGACAGAATACAGTATGTTCCCTAGTTTTAGACAGTGTCTCCTTCCTGCCATAAAGTAATTTAATTTCAGCTATTTTTCTGAAATTTATTAGACTGAGGTTAACCTCTTGTATTCCAGTTTCCACTGTTAAAATATATGGATTTAGACAGTTACAATAGTGTATGTCCATTTCTGTTCTTTTCCAGTAGTGTACACTGTGGTTACATTTCAAACAGCACTTTGCAAATACCTTCAAGCAGTTTGATATACACATGACATACAGTTCTAATACATTTGTAACACAAGCATCTTGTATACGTCATGTTGATATTCACAAATGACATATAATTATTTACAAAATTCCAGATAACTGGGCTGGAAGTATCTCCTTTCGTCACAGTATCCACCACTGCCACCAATAAATGTGACACCTCACCACTGGACCAATAATCAAGGAGCCTCACTCCTCCCCACTGGCACCAGTGGGGGATGTACACTGAGATAATGACAAGGTACACACACAGTATTGTCAGATACAGCTCTCTGCATCAAGTGGAATTTCCTTTAAGAGCACACAGAGACAACACTCAGTCCAGCACTGTTTTTTTTCCCTCTTTCTCTAGATCCCCTGTAAGACTCCCCATTGGCACAGCTATAGAGGTGAGATCTCAGCTGAGTGGTCAAGCCAAGACCTCCAGCACCCTCTGTGTCCCAACCAGTGCTCCGTGTCCCTGCCCAAGTACCTGACACATGCACGCTTTGATTTATACACACACACACACACACACACACACACACACACACACACACACACACACACACGAAAGGCTGGCAGAGGTTTACTAGCTATGCCCTCTTTTGCCCAGACTATAAGGTAGTTATCAAAGAGATAGTGATAAGGGTGTTTAACATGCATGCTTTATGAAAGAGGACGATGTTATGAAAACATCAGAGGCAACCTGACAGCCTTTTAGATCAAAGTATTAATGGGAGCAGTAGTAAATATTTCATCTTTTCTTGTGAGCGCCTTGAGCTATGTGGGAATAATGAGCTGAGAATGGATGTGACTGAACCCTGGAAAACAAATCCACCATGGGTTACTCTAGGTTTGTGTATGGTGTTGTATTAATTGAAGATGTGAGGCAGTTGAGGTCATGCACTGTGATCTTCCCTCATCAAATTACAAAATTGCATTAACCATGGTTGCACCAATTAAAGTGCTTACCCTTGAGAAATGGAATAAAATCCTATAGTAACCAGATTATAATCTGCAAGGCCAGTAAACACCACCGGCCTGCTTCCCTCATCTTGCTACACATATAAGGCTTTAGCATCAGCTATGCATGCTGTCAAGGATAGGAGAAATAAATAATTACATTGTAGCCAGACTTACCCAGCTTCTCATGTTCTTATAGAAAAGGATGAGTTTCTTACACCAGAAAAAAAATCCTCCATTTTCCTTGTCATATACATCAAGAAACTATTTGCAAATTTTTTAAACCTACTAATATTTACTGAACAGATAACCATTTTAGTGAATGAAAATGAAGAAAGAGATATGAGAAGCAAGGTCCCGTAAAAAAGACAAACTGTGAAAGTTTCCTTATATTGTATTCTATGACTTGGCAGGTGTGGAGGAGTAGGATCTAACTATCCCAGTCCCACTTTAACAAAAATACCAGTTGTATGTTCCATTAATACAGATATACATTGTAATTAAACAGTATTAAATAACACATAATCAGATAAAGCAAACATGAATTGTTCTTGAAGGATCCGACATAGTAACAAAAAAGATACATGTATGTGAGTGTATAGATAGACACACACACACACACACACACACACACACACACACACACACACACACACACACACACACACACACACACACATGTAGAGCCAATCCTGCATTCTATCATCTGTGGTGGATATGTGTCCCATATTAGAAGAAGGGACAGAATCTTTCTTGAACAGACAATTCCAGGAGCAAGAAGACTATTAAAAAAGTGCCAGATGATTCTTAATTTTAGCTAATACATTAAAGCAAGTAAACATGCAGGTCCCAGAATTAATGGTTACTAAGATGCAGCATCAAATCTCATTGCTTTCTGCTGCTCTTCAAGCAATCACCTTGCTAATAAATAAAACACATTCTCATTACCGGTCATCAGTGTATAAACTGCAACAACTGCATTTGAGAATGTATGTAAGAATAACTTCAAAGCAAAATACACCATCCCTAAGAGTCGTCCTAGTTTTAATAACATTTTATATAAATGCATTTAAGGACCCTAACAGAGAATTAAGACTGCCTATTTGTAATAATCTTAACACACCTTGTGACAAACCGAAATGCTGCCACCCCAGCTATCTGGAATTTTATAAATAATCATATCTCATTTGTGAATATTAATATGATACATAGGCTTGTCTTACAAATGTAAGAGAACTATATGTTATGTGTATATTAAACTACTGGTGCAGAGGTGTGTGTTGAACTGTATGTTATGTACTAATCTTCAATAATGTAACCACGGTGTACCCTGCTGGAAAAAGAGCAGAAATGTGTATAAACTATGTGCCTGTGCAAATGTGTTTTCATAGTAGAAGTTGGAACATATAGGAGCAAACTCTGAGAAAATAAGTGAAGAATTTTACGATTGTGTTTATCTCATCACAAAGACAGGATGTCTTCAGCTAGAAGTTCTTTCTGTCATCTGGAAATAGAAATAATTACAGGTTTCAAATGTAAAAGTTTTAATTGTTTTAGGACTTCCAATTCCAGGCAAACTTCTGAGAAATAAGTATTTTCCACAGAGAAATGTTAAATTCTGTTGGTATCTGTTAGCCTAGGAACTGAAGGCAAGTGACAAATAGTGATATCATCCAGTTGACCCAGCAGTAATGTGTTGTTATTAATTTAAGAACTATCTCTCAGAGAAAGTCTGTGCATTTTGTGTTTGTCTTTGGATCTGATAACATCGTCTCATCAGGACTCCTGCCATGCTAATAGTAAGTACTAGATTACAGTGATGTCTCTTAGAGATACATAGAAATATAATAAGATTAGTTTAGATGTTTTCTGTATTTATTTGAGGCTGTCCTGCAATGTTGTTTTAAAATATTTCCTGTGATTCTGAACTCTAGTCACTCTGCTGAGTTATTGAGTATTATCTTGTTATTTTATTATTTATTATTAAATATAGTTAAATCCTTTAATTGTGGCTGGTTTGTTTAAAGATATTTAAGCTCTTAGAGTACTTGCCCATGTATTTGGTGGCACTGTACAGGTCACTCCTAGATAGCCTTAAAAGTCTTGGACACACTTACCATTTGGATAATAGTAACATTACACAGTAGAATTGGTCAACCTTTGTAAGGGCCTTACAGTAGCCGATAAAGAGTGGTTGGTGGCAGCTGGTACTACCTTATAGTCTAGGCAGAAGGGGGGCATAGCTAGTGAATCTGTGCCAGCTTTCCCCAGGAGTGTCTGTGTATTTGTATAGTAATCAAATCTCAAAGTGTGTGTGTGTGTGTGTGTGTGTGTGTGTGTGTGTGTGTGTGTGTGTGTGTGTGTGTGTGTGTGTGTGTGTGTGTGTGTGTGTGTGTGTGTGTGTGTGTGTGTGTGTGTGTGTGTGTGTGTGTGTGTGTGAGTGTATGTGTGTGGCCTGGCGTGCATGTGTGTGTGTGTGTGTGTGTGTGTGTGTGTGTGTGTGTGTGTGTGTGTGTGTGTGTGTGCGCATCAGCTACTTGGGCAGGGACATGATGCACTGGTTGGACGGAGAGAGTGCTGAAGGTTTGGGCTTGATCACTCGGCTGAGATCTTAACCCTATAACTGTGCCAGTGGGGAGTCTTATTGGGGATATGGATAAAGAGAGAGAAGCTAGCCCCGGACTGACTGTGATCTCTGTGTGCTCTTAAGGAAAATTGTATTTTACTGTGTGTGTGTGTGTGTGTGTGTGTGTGTGTGTGTGTACTTGTCATCCTCTCAATGTGCACGTCCCTCACTGGTGCTAGTGGTGAGGATTGAGGCTACTTGATTACTGGGCCAGTGCAGGGGCGTCACACACTCCATAGTAAGAACAATACATTTTTTCTAAGCACCCCCTTCTCACACACGTCACCATGCTTGCATAACTTTTACTTTTTACATGCCAAAAAAAAAGGAGTGGATGTAATCTCCCAAATCCATAAGTTTGTCAACTAGTTGACAGCTCATGTGAAACAGATGATGAGACTTCTTCTACCTTTCATTATGGTCTATACAGTCTGTATTATATTGTCATAATGATGTATATTTAAACAGGTCAAATGTAAAAACAAATTTCTTATACTTGAGGAGTATTAATCATTTTTCCCTGTTTTCCCACACCTCTGATCCCACAACATAAATTTACAGTAAGTCAGACCTGTCCCTTAATCAATGTATCACATGACCAGAGCAGTACTTCAAAGTACTGGGGTTATAAGTTCATTAGGGCTACTCCAGTATCAGTTAAATATGCGGGGTGCTCTTCATTGTTTTATTATAGATGAACTCCAGTTCTTTCAGCAGACGTATGCCTTGGTTGTTCAGAGTTTCTTTGGTGGAGGTCACTTGACATGAGACAATGGAGCATGTTTTGGTGTACTCCACACAAGTTTACTGATAGAATTCAATATTTCCTCACACCATGCACTGTACTGGTCAATATGCACCCTACACCCTGCCAGAAATTGGCAAACAGTTGTCCATAGTCCACATGGTGCAATGTGTAGCACTCTGTGTGCTATGAAGTGCTGCTACAGTGCACAAGTAGGGTCAGCACAGTTCACATATTGTAGTTGGTGGGAATACTATAACTTCCTATCAAATGTCCAGGCCAAGATCATCCATATGCAGTGAAACTTCTGTTCGTCTCAGTGGATTGCATTCATGTCAAGGGCCAAATCATGATATTTCAGCCAATGCTGTTATGACTACAGAATTTGCCATTACTGCATAATATGTTTTTTGGGGGAAGATCCTAGTGATGCATCTTAAAACCGCTAAGCCTCCCATGTACATCCAGAACTAGCCTCCTCCTCCAAGCAGGGCTGCTGGTGGATAGGAAAGGGAAAGCTGAAAGCAATATTAACCTGGTACTATTGTCTGGGTGGGGCCATCCAGCAGGCTGGGGAAGAAAGACTAGAGGGTAACATATGTAGGCAGAGTACAGCCAGGTCACCCTCAGCATACTATACACTTCTAGGCCCTACCTCCCCACTAACCTGCAAACTGATATCAACTAAGTGGGTGCGCATTGAAGCCACAAGGGAAACTTTCCCAGGCTGCAGGGTAATGCATTCCCCATTACCTGCCTGTCTGCCTACTGTAGCCATGACTCTTCCCTTGTAAGTGGCTACTCCAATCTTACACTTTACCCCTGGGATATATATTTTTACATGGTGCATCCACGATTGTACCATTATAAATTCCTGTCACCACTCTACAGGAGAGTCTGTGAGTCACGTATCTGAGAAATTTGGACTATTTTGTGGATTCCTATTAGTATTCTTATTGTATACCTGGAGTCTTCTATGTTCATAATGGGGTTCATCACTGCTGTGTTCTTTACAGGACCAGGTATAAATTGTACAGGGCTCTGGTACATGATCTGAATACTGTACCACACAACAGACAGAAGTGCCATCTTGTATCCTTGGAAATGAGCTGATTTAGTTGCTACTTTGTTGCATGCATGAAACTTCATTTTATAATATTACAATTTCACTGGTAAGAGTTTTGCTGTTTATTGTAGCCACTGTGTACACCTCTTTGCTTTAGATAGCAGTATGTAAAACAAATTATTACAGTAAGTTTATTGATTGTGGGTCAAAGTTATTTACTTCTGGCTATGTTTTCTTGCTGGAAATTCTTTTTTACTGTCTTTCTGTTACAGCAAAACAACCAGATGTTTTAACTGAAGCTCTTAATATTCAGTTTTGAAATAAGGTTCATGTCCTGAGTGCTACAGAAATATATGTGAAAATATTATTTACTTTTAACTATGGTAGTTTTGCATTTAGTAGCATATCTCTGAAATGTACCTCTTTTGAGGAATGTTCCTCATTTTGGGTCTTAAGAAGTTCATGCTCCTCAAAGTTCCACACTGAAAGGGTGTGCCGCACAATCAGGGCTAGCAATTTTTTAACTGATGTCAATGGTAAATAGAACTGAATCAAATATTGCATTAAAACAGACATTCTGTAAGTAAAAATATCACATTTTAACCATCATATGAGCAAGTTGCTAGTAAGCAGTTAGTAAGTGTTCCACATTTTTTCCATTTGTTCCACATTATGTGAGGAAGTGTTCCTCATTTTGGAGATGTAAGATTGAGAGCTATGTTTAATAGTACTGCAACACATTTCCTTTTCCTGCATTTAGTAGCATTTTGATGCAATTATTTTTTGTGTTAGGGTTTCTTATATTTTTGTTTGAAGAATGTATCTGTGTCAGGAAAAGAAATACAGAACTAAATTAGTCTGGAGTAAGTCGTATTTAAGTGAAAAAATTCCTCTCTCCAGTTGTAAATGTTTAGGTAGAATTTACAGTTTTACATAAATTCATGCAGATTAGATATATTAATTATTTGTGCAGTTATACTACTCTGTTACGAGAACAGTGAGAACCTGGGCCAATTTAAACTTACCAGGTCTGTTTTTAATATTATATTTTCAAGGGGCTACCCAAAACTACAGCAGATCTAAGCACCTTTAATGTAAATCATCAGGGCAAAAATTATATAAGTTAAATAACGCCATCTATGAACTGGGTTTGGTACAAATGTTGAGAGCCAATTAGACCCAACCTGTTGTCTTGAAATTATTCTGTACTTGACCTGATAGGTTCTTCATGACTCTGTACACCTAACATCCTCAGTGACTACTGTCCTGTCATCATCATCAATACATTGTCTCAAATACAGGAAGCCCTTTTTGCATTTGCATAGCATTAGCTTAAAGGTTAGTCCCTTATGAAACCTTATACCTAACTTTCCCTCAACTCAGGAAAAAAAGCAAGAACTGCAACTAACTCTAATGAAACAATCTAATGAAGAAAAAGACAAGACGTCTTCTCTTCCTCTACTAAGTATCTCTGGAAGACAATAAAACAGCTAGCCTGACAGACTGCAGACAAAAAATGCATGGCCATTAAACCCAGCCTCTGCGGACAAAAAAGCTACACTAATATTTGCTACATTAACTACCTGCTAGAAACTATTACTGTTCTGGAGAACTTATACCCTTCACAACTTCCTCTGTAGCAAACATTTAATAGTGACACCCCATGTAGCTCTGTCCTCTGGCTGAGCATTTCTATATCCTCTAGCTGAGTACTGATCCATCCTCTAGCTGAGCACTGCTCTATCATCTAGCTGAGTACTGCTCTTGCCTCTGGCTGATTACTGTTCTGTTCTCTAGCTGAGCACTTCTCTATCCTCTACCTGAGTACTGCTCTATCCTCTGGTTGAGTACTGCTCTGTCCTCTAGCTGAGTACTGCTCTATCCCTTACTTGCGCACTGCTCTGTCCTCTAACTGAGTACTGCTCTATCCTCTAGTTGAGTACTGCTCTATCCTCTGGCTGAGTACTGCTCTGTCTTCTAGCTGAGCACTGCACTATCCCCTACCTGAGCACTGCTTTATCCTCTAGCTGAGTACTGCTCTGTCCTCTGGCTGAGTACTGCTCTATCGTCTAGCTGAGTACTGCTCTGTCCTCTATCTGAGCACTGCTATATCCTCTAGCTGAGTACTGCTCTGTCCTCTAGCTGAGCAGTGCTGTATCCTCTAGTTGAGTACTGACCTGTCCTCTAGCTGAGCACTGCTCTGTCCTCTAGCTGAGTACTGCTCTGTCCTCTAGCTGAGTACTGCTCTGTCCTCTGGCTGAGTACTGCTCTATCGTCTAGCTGAGTACTGCTCTGTCCTCTAGCTGAGTACTGCTCTGTCCTCTGGCTGAGTACTGCTCTATCCTCTATCTGAGCACTGCTGTATCCTCTAGCTGAGTACTGCTCTGTCCTCTAGCTGAGTACTGCTCTGTCCTCTGGCTGAGTACTTCTCTGTCCTCTGGCTGAGTACTACTCCATGGTCTACTTAAAGCAGTTAACCGTCAAAGAAACTTAACCTTAGCTTTTAAAGGGAAGTATTTAACAAAGTGCATCCAGCATTCCTAAAAATTGTCAGCATCTTCTATGACCAAAATTCTTACTCAGATCTGCAACCTATTTCTTGCTATATCCTCAGTCCTAGCATTCTTCAAGCACCCACTCATAAACCCAATGCCCAAAGCAGGTGCTCCTAAAAAGCTGCAAAGACTCTATGTCAATTTCCATCTAGTGCCCACTAATTAAAATATTTGAAAAAACTCTTAGCTTCCATAAAGTATTTGGCACTAGACTGCCACCAACTCAGTTTATTGCAATATAAACAATAGCTTACTTACTGATGATGTGTTTATGGACTTGACAAGAGAATTTGAAACTGTAGCTCATTCCTTTCTGCTTAACAGACGACACAAACTCGATGCTTTTTTGAAGTTCCATGTGCCAGGCATAAAGCTATATGAGGTGAGAATAACGTGAGGATGTCTTCTGTGCTACTGGTAGTGCCTGCATAACTAGTCACTGTTCATATATCATTGTAAACTGTTTCACATCGCTCCCATAAGCGTAAACATGTAGCCTATATACATGCTATGTTCAGCTAGCATTTGATATTAACAGGTAAGGGCCACCATTCAAACACCTCTGTCGAGTAGTATTTGTGTGATAATTGATTATAGTTGACCTTGCATATGTCATATCTTTGACTCCGTGGAGTTATATGTATAGGGACCCACAGTAACTATCATTATGGATACAACCCATAGGTAGCAAAATGAAAAGAATAAGTAGTCTTAACAAAATTAAATTGCAGCTTAGATAATACTGATGCTAAACAGGTTTTAATATATAAAGAAATTGTTATATTTTACAATATAATAACTTGATTAATAATGGCTTAAATCAGGTAGTTAATTGGAACTCAACTATTTTTAAGGAGGACTATTTTTAAGGTTATTATTCCAAAGTGTTACAGTTTTTTTTAATGTAATACTATTTAAGGTATGATACCTTCTAAGGTGTACAGATGAATACATCTTTTTAAATAGCAAGTAATTTAATTCTTTGAGTATAATGTAATTTCTTTGTTTCTTCTCATTGGCTTGACTGCTCTGTACGGGTATCTTACATAGTGGGAGACAGATGAGTGTTTCATCTACATGTTGTGCCAAGCAACCCCACAAGCACAACTACAGGGGTGCTACTACCCAGATCATTGACATTACATAGTTTGTGTGGTTATTACATAATTCAGCTAGTGACAGCCACACAAGATCTGGAAAGCTACACCAATCATCTCTGTGGCATTTCTGTACATCTCAGTTATATTACTCTGCTGTATACAATTCCAGCACTTGGGAATAATGTCAGGATACATTTCCAATGCAGCATAGATACACGAATGATTGCAGGACTGAATTCAACTAATAACTGACTACCTGCACTCTAGCCTTTATAAAAAAGAATATACATTGAGTCACACAACAGCAGACAGACCTAACACTGCAGAAGTTTAGCTTTACTTAACTTTCAAAATGGCAGTACATGCTAGTCCAAAAAAGTATGAATTGCAGCTTTAAAGCTGAATTGCTCATTCACTTCAAACTGTTTTACCATATGTAACTTCCTTTCTAGTGACACACCTGAGATGATTACAATTTTACTCAGATGTAGTCTAGGAATTGTACCACTCCTTTTTTTACTGCACATTCTCTAGGCAGTTTTACAAAACAGTTCATGCTGGAGGCAGAGAAGATAAGTGAAAAGTTGTAAAAGTTCAGGCTTACCTAACAAACAAGACTTGTACCTTCAGTTACACAAACGTTGAACATGTCAGTGGAGTTTTCAGTTGCTCATCTGCAATTTTCAGTAGCATGATGAGAAAAATGGCCTCAGGCAAGGTTTACACCCTGTGAATTTCAGGTTCTAAGCAAGGTACATATGATAATGAGAGCATAAGCTGTGAATGTTACTGAATCACTTTTTCTATGCATTGCATAGCCATAATAAAAGGTTATCTCAAACACATGCACCCATTTGGGCACCTCTAGAGTATGCTGTGCCTGTATAGGCAAGTCAGTGATCTCAAGAGGGATATGCTGCAAAATAAATTAATTCTGCAGCCAATGCATGTGCAAAAAAGCTCCACACTGGTAATATGCACATTGTATACAAAATGTCACACCTTTATGACATTCTTATATGCCAGCTAAGTGGTCTTGACTGGTGGTACAACAAGGAGACAAAACTCTTCCTGTATTTTATACACAGACACCACATGGAGTACCTGCTTGGAGATTCCTATGAGGGTTCCCAGTATAAAATGGATGTCTAGCACAATTTTACAAGAGAGGAGTGAGATGCCACTGGCATACGCCATTCTGTGAGCAGAGAAGGCACAATTGCAGTGACCTGCAGAGGTACCATACTGGCCTTGTAAGCCTTTGGGGAGAAGATATCAGATTTAAGGCAACTGAGCTGTAAATATCTGTATTATCTATACAGATAAAATAGTTTTCCTGCTTGGTACAGAGTGGGTTATGGACAAGTTACTGAATGTTATAGTTTACACTATAGCTGTGGAATTCATACAGAAGAATTGTACCTTCTATACTGGAAGAGAATAGAAAGGCTTTCTAGGTGCAGGGGTGTGTATTACTTTTGCATTAACCGACAACGTCAGTGTGGTATATTAAGATTTACCCATGGTTGGTGTGGTTTAATCACAAGGGTGAAGCCTGAGTGATTAAATAAAGCCAAATGTGGGTAAATTTTAATATACCACACCACGAACTTGGTTATTGCTATTATGCAATAACATTATTTAAGAAAAAAAACCCTTACTTTTCTTAAATACTGTCTTTGTATAATGGTGTCATACTGTCCTTCTGCGGCTGGTAATGTCCTGGTGCCTTTTTTTGATGTACTGCGCATGCGTATGGGACTTGCATTCCCATGCATACCCAGTGCATCAGTGCTTTGGAAAGGAAGCAATGGAGAAAAGAAGGTCTCCACTGATCCGTTTTTGTTTTCTTTCTTTCTTTCTTTCTTTTCTTTTTGTTAAAAAAAAGTTTCGGACATTTTAGGGATAGGTGACAGACAGAATGGAGGAAATACAAAGAAAATCAGGTACATGTTTTTAGTTTTAAATAATGTACCTGATTTTCCTAGTATTTTCTCCATGCTGTCTCTCGCATATGTCTGAAGTCTGGACTACAGATTTTTTTTTTATTTTTGTTTAAAAAAAAGTAAAACTTACTGAATATACCAATGGAAAAAAGTCTGGGAGGCTGGACCTTTTTCAATTGGTATATTCTTGGATTTACAATGGGCACGACCAATCAGCATGCTTGTTTTAGAATATTAATGGACAATCAGTGTATAATTGCTTTTCTTTCTGCAATTAAATTTGCATTGATAAGCTACTTCATTGCATTGGTTATCTCATATTAGCATGTATGGGAGCCACTGTGGACTAGTAAATGTGGGTATGGTTGGATATATAGGTAGCTACACTTTGGTCTGAATGCTTTTTGGGGTATAAACAATACAGTTATATAGGTTGTCCTTGAGTGATCCTTGCAGTTCTAGCTCTGTATACCTATAATGTTAAGAGTGCAGAATAGGTATAGAGTGGTAAGTGGCCACTGAATCACAGGGAGATTTCTTATTCCATACACACACAACTGCCATAGGAAAAAAGTACAAAACTTCTGGACAACTACTTCTCTCCAGCATATTAAGGCAGCACCTTAGAACATAGCAGCCTTGCAGTTAAACATATTTTTGGATTTATGCAGTGGTAGTCATATTCATAATTTTTTTTAAATCATGGTTTGTATAAAATTATTATATTATTGTTGTTGTTGTACATTTTTCTCCTTGGGTTTCTTATGCTACTTCTTTCCCTTTATTTTGCAATTTTGTACAGCAGATGTCACAGTAGGGCTAGTGGACAGACCAAGGCCCAGAGTCTCCCAGTAGGCCCAGCCATCCCTTGCATCTCCTCACATTAATCCTGGGCTTCCCCCTCAGTGGCTGCAGTGGGGGATAGCCTGGAGGCCATCTCTCTTACCCTGGTAGACCATCAACATTTGGGAACACCATCATTCCTTCTGGTGGCACTGCCAAGGGCTGTGAGTTTGTCTGGCACAGGGAGATGGTACAGATGATGGGCAGATGTTGGACAAGTGGCTTGAAGCTTGCATCGGCTGCCTGGAAAGGATCCTCTTGCAACTGATAAGTCACATCAGTCACAACCAGTCTCAACAGCACCTCAGGCACGGTGGTCTAGGTGCTGTATGACCTCCCCATAGGTATTGCATAGGCAGAGTGATATAGAAAATCATGCCTTCATTATCCCCCAGCCATCTCCTATTTGTTGTCCTATCCTTCCCATCACCATTGTCCGAATTTCGTTTGTATGTCTCTGAATTCACTGTCTTACCTCTCCCACAATGTGTTATCCTCTCCCTTGTCAGTCTTTGTCTATGTGATATGTTTGTGTGTTTGCTCCTGCAACTGTCCCTCAGCCTCTTAGCATACCTTCACCTTCCCTTACATCATTACCCAGCTTCCCCTTCTTGAAAAACAGAAATGGGCACTCCCCCAAAAAAGGTGCCCCCCCCCCTTCCACAAATATTCGTAATGTCCACATTCCCCTTGTGTGTTATCGTCTGCTAGCTGCCCCTTTTGTTATGGTTCTGTACTCCCATTTCTATGTCTTTTTATGGTCAAAAAGCATATTTGAAACTAGAGTGCAACTTTTCTCACTTCTTAGCACATGCACATGAACTGAGGCTCATACATCCTCTATGCTCAGCAATTCTTTTGGACTGACTTCTTATCCACAACTGCAGATTTCCTTCTCTCACCCCAGGTCCTGCTCCAGGCATGAGCAGGATAACTAATTAGCTGTGATCAAAGCTGTAAGTTTTCACCTTACTAATTGATAATGAGCTTTTGGCCTCAGTGTGCTATGAGTACTATTTGAGGAAGGCAATCCATAGTTATGCTTGGTATGTTTCTATATCCCTGGAAATATGTTAATTTTAAAACAGGCAGGTTAAACTAAATGATAAATTTACACCAAGAAAGTATATGTACACCACCAAAGGTAAAACACAGCTGCAACTCAATGAGGACAAACGTTCAGCCAGTTAACGAAGTAAAAAATCCACTATTTATTCCAGCACAAATACAGGTAAGCGCTTTCACATTGGAGCTTCATCAGACCTTTGAAAACAATAAACCTAACCTATCTTTTATACAAAACCAACTCATCTAATAAATCAATTAAATAGTCAACCCTTAAAGTCACAATGAAGAATAAAAAAAAAAAAAAAAAAAATCACAGAGACATTGCACAACACATTCTTAAAATATACAATCACTTTAAACCAGTATGCATTTACAAACTGCAAACTGAAGAGCAGAAACTGTCAGAGACCTTATTTGCAAAGTCTTCTTTTCTTCAAAACTGGCTTAATAGAAGCCCTTTCATTTAGGCCACTGCCCCGATCTGCTCTTAAAAGTACAATCCACCGTGTTTCCTTATACTCAGTATGTGTAATAATATCCCCTTCTCTGATATTAGGTGTAACAGCTTCAATAACTTGAAATTTAAATGTATGAGTGCACCCAAACTCAGTGGCATGCTTTGCAAGTGCATTATGTGGGCCTCCTGTTGGCTCAGGTACACCTTGTACAGTTGGTACAACAGTTAGTAGGTCTAATAATAATAATGTCATGCCCATTCATTTTAAGGATGGATATAGTTCCGAAACAGTTTCAACTTCTATTTGATTGAATAAGGAGAACAGTGACTGTTCTGTTAGGCCCAAGGATAAGAACAGACCTGTGATTCAGGATAGTATGGCTGACGTCGCCCTGGTAGGGGCTGGTGGTGAGCTCCCTTTTCCGTTGCCTGCCCAGTTGGACAGAGCAGGGGGGCAAGGGAGGTCAGCCAGCAGGGGTCGACACAAGAGGAAATTTTCAGGGGAACAGTTTCCCAATCAGACCCTGAAGAAGATGTGGGGGAAGAACAAGAATCGCTGATATTTAATATTTCTAGTCATTGCTTGACCCCTTATGAATTCAATGTGTTGACGAAAGGGCTTAGCTTTATACCAAGTTGTACTAGTAATATTGTTGATACTATTTTAGATCTAAAGACTTTTTGTAGAGATGTGATGCTACGGCTAATTTATGGTGGTTCTACCGATAGTGTGAATGATAGAAGTAGTCCATGTGTTCATCTTAGGAAGTTGAGCACTTTTGTACCAATTAACCACCCCCTTGTAGAAGCGTATTTTAAACTAACCGAAGAGGATATAATGCACTTTTATGATAATAAGCCACGATATAACAGGGCTTCTAAGCAGAACCTTAGTTATATGGAGAGACGAGCTTTGAATGAACTTCAGAATAATAGCTCCATTATTATCAGACCTGCTGATAAGGGGGGATTGATTGTTATAATGGACAGTAGTTTTTATTATCAAGATACACATTTTTATAATAGGATCACTGTCTCAGATGTTCATAGGATTATTTCCTCTGTAAATCATGATATTAAAGATCTCCATATAGCTGGCCTCCTTACCGATAAGTTGCTCTCCTTTATGGACGTTAACAACCCCCTGATACCGGTAATTCAGGGGCTTCCGAAGGTTCATAAGCAACCTAGGAACCCACCTATGAGACCTATCGTTGCTGGAGGGGGGTTGGTTACTGAACCCTTGTCTTTATATGTGGAGAAATTTCTACGACCGGTTATCAGTTTAAATACAACTGTGCTGAAGGATTCTAAGCAGTTTTTGTTAGACCTATATGACTGTGTTAGTGGACTAGATGACATCAAAGATCTGGCGTTTGTCACGCTTGACGTTAAGTCATTGTTTACAATGGTACCCAATGAGCTGGGGATACACTGTGTGCAGAAATATTTAGCAACACATAGTTGGTATTCACCTAAGCAAATTGATTTGATTTGTTTCTTTTTAGAGACAGTTTTGAATAACGTTTTCACCTTTGGTGAAGATATGTTTCTACAACAACATGGCGTGGCTATGGGCACTTCATGTGCCAATAGCTACGCCAATATGTTCCTTGCCCAGTGGGAATCTGAGTCCCTGTTTCCACTTACAGATTTTGTAGATCATGTCATTTTTTATCGACGCTTTGTGGATGATTTGTTTGTGTTGTGGCGAGGGACATCTGAACAGTTTGCTAGGTTCTTTGGGATCATGAACAATTTGACTGTCTGTCTAAAATTCACTTATAGTCTGTCTTATGTAAGTATTAATTATCTGGATGTTATTGTTGAGAAGCTGAATGATAACTTGATTAATACAGGGATCTATCGCAAAACATGCCACAGGAATGCGTTCCTGTTTAGGTCAAGCACGCATCCAGGTTTCATCTTTAAGAATCTTATCAGGGGACAGGGTATGAGAGCATCGAGATTAAATCCCTCATCAGCAGGATTTCAGAAGGAAATGAGCAACTTGGAGAAGAAATTTTTGGACAGGGGTTATACCCAAGTTGAGTTGAGTAGACAGTGGTCTGACCTTCCTGATTTAAGGTCTACTAGGGCATGTCCCTATTTTGGCCCGCCTCTAGAATTGAACAATTTTTCTCCACCCACTAGTAGCAATAAGACTAAGATTCCTCTTTTCTATACTAGTGATTACAGAAAAGTCACTGACTTGTTTTATCGACATTGGTCTATTCTTTTAGTGGACAATGATATTGGTAATATTGTAGGCAGTTTTCCCAGTTTCCGATATAGGAATCATAAGAACCTGAAGAGGTTACTATGTTCTGGGACATACAATAATGTTGATAGGCTTTATCGTGGCCATACTGTAGCATGTGACTCATGTAATTTTTATGGTCATATTGATTCATCTGGTGTTTTTCATCATCCCAATCTTGGAAGGGATTTTTATTTTAGAGGGGTTAGCAATTGTATGACCCCACATGTTGTTTACCTGGCTCAGTGTGTGGCATGTGGTGCATTTTATGTTGGGAAGAGCAACAGACCCCTGCGTGATAGGATGAGGGAACATCTCTATCACATCAGGAAGGGGTCCCCACATAATGCACTTGCAAAGCATGCCACTGAGTTTGGGTGCACTCATACGTTTAAATTTCAAGTTATTGAAGCTGTTACACCTAATATCAGAGAAGGGGATATTATTACACATACTGAGCATAAGGAAACATGGTGGATTGTACTTTTAAGAGCAGATCGGGGCAGTGGCCTAAATGAAAGGGCTTCTATTAAGCCAGTTTTGAAGAAAAGAAGACTTCGCAAATAAGGTCTCTGACAGTTTCTGCTCTTCAGTTTGCAGTTTGTAAATGCATACTGGTTTAAAGTGATTGTATATTTTAACAATGTGTTGTGCAATGTCTCTGTGATTTTTTTTTTTTTTTTTAATCTTTTTATTCTTCATTGTGACTTTAAGGGTTGATTATTTAATTGATTTATTAGATGGGTTGGTTTTGTATAAAAGATAGGTTAGGTGTATTGTTTTCAAAGGTCTGATGAAGCTCCAATGCGAAAGCGCTTACCTGTATTTGTGCTGGAATAAATAGTGGATTTTTTACTTCGTTGACTGGCTGAACGTTTGTCCTCATTGAGTTGCAGCTGTGTTTTACCTTTGGTGGTGTACATATACTTTCTTGGTGTACATTTATTTACTTTACACCACTGTGGTTTTACCCAGTGAATGCTAGCAAGTTTTATTTTTATTTTTGGACTTGTGATAAATGATAAATTTGCCAAATTATTTAAGTACTATTTTGAACATGTTAAAAACTGTCTGTTCAGATTTAAAAGTATTATGAAGTATTGTGAAGAGATGTAGGGTAGGATATATTCACTCTTGGCTATTTTCTTCTCTACTGGTTAGTTAGATTTTTAAATGGTCAGCCCATAGGTGTATGTATGTATATATATATATATATTTTTATATATATATATATATATATATATATATATATATATATATATATATGCCAGAAAGTCAAAGACAATTTTAAATTTTAGTCAAATTCACTTAATAAGTTAGTAGAACAACAGGCTTTGTGTTAACATGCATTTTTTGCATAATACAAAGTATGAAATTCTAAATATCTGCAACTGTTGATTGACTGTAATTCTAAGTGATTAACGAGAAAATTAAATTTTTTATGAGGGACAGTGCAAAAATATGAGGTAAAATCAGAAATATTCTACAAAACTAAGAGGAAATTCAATTGAAACACTTGAGAGATATGCCAAAACCCTACACAATTCACAATATTGATCTGAGCCAAAGGACTGAGCTATACGTGCACAAAATCCCTACTATATCTACTTACTCCAATGTATACCTGTAATTGTTCCAGTATGTAATATGTATAGAAATGAAGTTCCTCACCATGTTCCACAATTGATAAAAATCAGACCCGTACAGAAAGGTAAGTAGGCTCGTCTGATGTTTAAAGGTCTGCAGCTGCTATTGTACTCATCAGGTCTATATTAGATCACCGAACACTTAAAAAAGCGAACAGTGATTAATCGACCCTATGTAAGTGAAATCTTACAATTTCAAACTGTCAAAACAGTGATTTTTTTCCTAGGGAAAAAAATCGTTGTTCCAAAAAAAATAAATAGATAAAACACTTAAAACATTACATTAAATGGGGGCTTCACCTCCCCACACCCCCCGATGTGGGGGCTGCACTCCCAACCCCCCCTACTTACATATACCAACTCCTAGACTGCACTACAGTGCTGAAAACAGCAAAGTAATGAAGCGGCCAAGTAATTCTTTCCCAGGGAAAGGATTCACTTAAAAGCCGCTTCGATATTTTGCCATTTCAGGCTTTTGAGCTCGACCAAGACGCATTCTAAAGAATATGTCTTCGGTCTTCTAATAGGGAACCGTACTTAACAGGTCGGTAATAACGACATAACTCATGCTAGTACTACTAGGTCCTTGGAATGTTATGCAACACCATTGGCACTGCTGTTGGACTACTTGCCTCACAAACCCCCATATATTCAGGCATGCAACCATATTTGAAGTTTGTCTACACATAATGACACAGCAGGTATCCTAACAGTGGGAGACAGTACAGCAAATGATACCATCATGACCATATTATGCAAAGAAGGCATGGTCAGCATAGATGACAAACTGCCATGAATAAATCCTTTTTATGTTTAGAACAGGGAAAATTACAGCTGTACCACAGACCACCTCTGCCACTATGGCTATTGAAACCTGTCCCACCTCTAAGGCAGTGTATTTATTACAGCAGAACAGTATGCCATTGCTGTATACAAAATCTACATACAGGGAACATTTGTTCTGGTAAACGAG